>NC_084565.2:0-22500 GCF_033978685.3 Nerophis lumbriciformis
AACCCTAACCCTAACCCTAACCCTAACCCAACCAACCCTAACCCTAACCCTAACCCTAACCCTAACCCTAACCCTAACCCTAACCCTAACCCTAACCCTAACCCTAACCCTAACCCTAACCCTAACCCTAACCCTAACCCTAACCCTAACCCTAACCCTAACCCTAACCCTAACCCTAACCCTAACCCTAACCCTAACCCTAACCCTAACCCTAACCCTAACCCTAACCCTAACCCTAACCCTAACCCTAACCCTAACCCTAACCCTAACCCTAACCCTAACCCTAACCCTAACCCTAACCCTAACCCTAACCCTAACCCTAACCCTAACCCTAACCCTAACCCTAACCCTAACCCTAACCCTAACCCTAACCCTAACCCTAACCCTAACCCTAACCCTAACCCTAACCCTAACCCTAACCCTAACCCTAACCCTAACCCTAACCCTAACCCTAACCCTAACCCTAACCCTAACCCTAACCCTAACCCTAACCCTAACCCTAACCCTAACCCTAACCCTAACCCTAACCCTAACCCTAACCCTAACCCTAACCCTAACCCTAACCCTAACCCTAACCCTAACCCTAACCCTAACCCTAACCCTAACCCTAACCCTAACCCTAACCCTAACCCTAACCCTAACCCTAACCCTAACCCTAACCCTAACCCTAACCCTAACCCTAACCCTAACCCTAACCCTAACCCTAACCCTAACCCTAACCCTAACCCTAACCCTAACCCTAACCCTAACCCTAACCCTAACCCTAACCCTAACCCTAACCCTAACCCTAACCCTAACCCTAACCCTAACCCTAACCCTAACCCTAACCCTAACCCTAACCCTAACCCTAACCCTAACCCTAACCCTAACCCTAACCCTAACCCTAACCCTAACCCTAACCCTAACCCTAACCCTAACCCTAACCCTAACCCTAACCCTAACCCTAACCCTAACCCTAACCCTAACCCTAACCCTAACCCTAACCCTAACCCTAACCCTAACCCTAACCCTAACCCTAACCCTAACCCTAACCCTAACCCTAACCCTAACCCTAACCCTAACCCTAACCCTAACCCTAACCCTAACCCTAACCCTAACCCTAACCCTAACCCTAACCCTAACCCTAACCCTAACCCTAACCCTAACCCTAACCCTAACCCTAACCCTAACCCTAACCCTAACCCTAACCCTAACCCTAACCCTAACCCTAACCCTAACCCTAACCCTAACCCTAACCCTAACCCTAACCCTAACCCTAACCCTAACCCTAACCCTAACCCTAACCCTAACCCTAACCCTAACCCTAACCCTAACCCTAACCCTAACCCTAACCCTAACCCTAACCCTAACCCTAACCCTAACCCTAACCCTAACCCTAACCCTAACCCTAACCCTAACCCTAACCCTAACCCTAACCCTAACCCTAACCCTAACCCTAACCCTAACCCTAACCCTAACCCTAACCCTAACCCTAACCCTAACCCTAACCCTAACCCTAACCCTAACCCTAACCCTAACCCTAACCCTAACCCTAACCCTAACCCTAACCCTAACCCTAACCCTAACCCTAACCCTAACCCTAACCCTAACCCTAACCCTAACCCTAACCCTAACCCTAACCCTAACCCTAACCCTAACCCTAACCCTAACCCTAACCCTAACCCTAACCCTAACCCTAACCCTAACCCTAACCCTAACCCTAACCCTAACCCTAACCCTAACCCTAACCCTAACCCTAACCCTAACCCTAACCCTAACCCTAACCCTAACCCTAACCCTAACCCTAACCCTAACCCTAACCCTAACCCTAACCCTAACCCTAACCCTAACCCTAACCCTAACCCTAACCCTAACCCTAACCCTAACCCTAACCCTAACCCTAACCCTAACCCTAACCCTAACCCTAACCCTAACCCTAACCCTAACCCTAACCCTAACCCTAACCCTAACCCTAACCCTAACCCTAACCCTAACCCTAACCCTAACCCTAACCCTAACCCTAACCCTAACCCTAACCCTAACCCTAACCCTAACCCTAACCCTAACCCTAACCCTAACCCTAACCCTAACCCTAACCCTAACCCTAACCCTAACCCTAACCCTAACCCTAACCCTAACCCTAACCCTAACCCTAACCCTAACCCTAACCCTAACCCTAACCCTAACCCTAACCCTAACCCTAACCCTAACCCTAACCCTAACCCTAACCCTAACCCTAACCCTAACCCTAACCCTAACCCTAACCCTAACCCTAACCCTAACCCTAACCCTAACCCTAACCCTAACCCTAACCCTAACCCTAACCCTAACCCTAACCCTAACCCTAACCCTAACCCTAACCCTAACCCTAACCCTAACCCTAACCCTAACCCTAACCCTAACCCTAACCCTAACCCTAACCCTAACCCTAACCCTAACCCTAACCCTAACCCTAACCCTAACCCTAACCCTAACCCTAACCCTAACCCTAACCCTAACCCTAACCCTAACCCTAACCCTAACCCTAACCCTAACCCTAACCCTAACCCTAACCCTAACCCTAACCCTAACCCTAACCCTAACCCTAACCCTAACCCTAACCCTAACCCTAACCCTAACCCTAACCCTAACCCTAACCCTAACCCTAACCCTAACCCTAACCCTAACCCTAACCCTAACCCTAACCCTAACCCTAACCCTAACCCTAACCCTAACCCTAACCCTAACCCTAACCCTAACCCTAACCCTAACCCTAACCCTAACCCTAACCCTAACCCTAACCCTAACCCTAACCCTAACCCTAACCCTAACCCTAACCCTAACCCTAACCCTAACCCTAACCCTAACCCTAACCCTAACCCTAACCCTAACCCTAACCCTAACCCTAACCCTAACCCTAACCCTAACCCTAACCCTAACCCTAACCCTAACCCTAACCCTAACCCTAACCCTAACCCTAACCCTAACCCTAACCCTAACCCTAACCCTAACCCTAACCCTAACCCTAACCCTAACCCTAACCCTAACCCTAACCCTAACCCTAACCCTAACCCTAACCCTAACCCTAACCCTAACCCTAACCCTAACCCTAACCCTAACCCTAACCCTAACCCTAACCCTAACCCTAACCCTAACCCTAACCCTAACCCTAACCCTAACCCTAACCCTAACCCTAACCCTAACCCTAACCCTAACCCTAACCCTAACCCTAACCCTAACCCTAACCCTAACCCTAACCCTAACCCTAACCCTAACCCTAACCCTAACCCTAACCCTAACCCTAACCCTAACCCTAACCCTAACCCTAACCCTAACCCTAACCCTAACCCTAACCCTAACCCTAACCCTAACCCTAACCCTAACCCTAACCCTAACCCTAACCCTAACCCTAACCCTAACCCTAACCCTAACCCTAACCCTAACCCTAACCCTAACCCTAACCCTAACCCTAACCCTAACCCTAACCCTAACCCTAACCCTAACCCTAACCCTAACCCTAACCCTAACCCTAACCCTAACCCTAACCCTAACCCTAACCCTAACCCTAACCCTAACCCTAACCCTAACCCTAACCCTAACCCTAACCCTAACCCTAACCCTAACCCTAACCCTAACCCTAACCCTAACCCTAACCCTAACCCTAACCCTAACCCTAACCCTAACCCTAACCCTAACCCTAACCCTAACCCTAACCCTAACCCTAACCCTAACCCTAACCCTAACCCTAACCCTAACCCTAACCCTAACCCTAACCCTAACCCTAACCCTAACCCTAACCCTAACCCTAACCCTAACCCTAACCCTAACCCTAACCCTAACCCTAACCCTAACCCTAACCCTAACCCTAACCCTAACCCTAACCCTAACCCTAACCCTAACCCTAACCCTAACCCTAACCCTAACCCTAACCCTAACCCTAACCCTAACCCTAACCCTAACCCTAACCCTAACCCTAACCCTAACCCTAACCCTAACCCTAACCCTAACCCTAACCCTAACCCTAACCCTAACCCTAACCCTAACCCTAACCCTAACCCTAACCCTAACCCTAACCCTAACCCTAACCCTAACCCTAACCCTAACCCTAACCCTAACCCTAACCCTAACCCTAACCCTAACCCTAACCCTAACCCTAACCCTAACCCTAACCCTAACCCTAACCCTAACCCTAACCCTAACCCTAACCCTAACCCTAACCCTAACCCTAACCCTAACCCTAACCCTAACCCTAACCCTAACCCTAACCCTAACCCTAACCCTAACCCTAACCCTAACCCTAACCCTAACCCTAACCCTAACCCTAACCCTAACCCTAACCCTAACCCTAACCCTAACCCTAACCCTAACCCTAACCCTAACCCTAACCCTAACCCTAACCCTAACCCTAACCCTAACCCTAACCCTAACCCTAACCCTAACCCTAACCCTAACCCTAACCCTAACCCTAACCCTAACCCTAACCCTAACCCTAACCCTAACCCTAACCCTAACCCTAACCCTAACCCTAACCCTAACCCTAACCCTAACCCTAACCCTAACCCTAACCCTAACCCTAACCCTAACCCTAACCCTAACCCTAACCCTAACCCTAACCCTAACCCTAACCCTAACCCTAACCCTAACCCTAACCCTAACCCTAACCCTAACCCTAACCCTAACCCTAACCCTAACCCTAACCCTAACCCTAACCCTAACCCTAACCCTAACCCTAACCCTAACCCTAACCCTAACCCTAACCCTAACCCTAACCCTAACCCTAACCCTAACCCTAACCCTAACCCTAACCCTAACCCTAACCCTAACCCTAACCCTAACCCTAACCCTAACCCTAACCCTAACCCTAACCCTAACCCTAACCCTAACCCTAACCCTAACCCTAACCCTAACCCTAACCCTAACCCTAACCCTAACCCTAACCCTAACCCTAACCCTAACCCTAACCCTAACCCTAACCCTAACCCTAACCCTAACCCTAACCCTAACCCTAACCCTAACCCTAACCCTAACCCTAACCCTAACCCTAACCCTAACCCTAACCCTAACCCTAACCCTAACCCTAACCCTAACCCTAACCCTAACCCTAACCCTAACCCTAACCCTAACCCTAACCCTAACCCTAACCCTAACCCTAACCCTAACCCTAACCCTAACCCTAACCCTAACCCTAACCCTAACCCTAACCCTAACCCTAACCCTAACCCTAACCCTAACCCTAACCCTAACCCTAACCCTAACCCTAACCCTAACCCTAACCCTAACCCTAACCCTAACCCTAACCCTAACCCTAACCCTAACCCTAACCCTAACCCTAACCCTAACCCTAACCCTAACCCTAACCCTAACCCTAACCCTAACCCTAACCCTAACCCTAACCCTAACCCTAACCCTAACCCTAACCCTAACCCTAACCCTAACCCTAACCCTAACCCTAACCCTAACCCTAACCCTAACCCTAACCCTAACCCTAACCCTAACCCTAACCCTAACCCTAACCCTAACCCTAACCCTAACCCTAACCCTAACCCTAACCCTAACCCTAACCCTAACCCTAACCCTAACCCTAACCCTAACCCTAACCCTAACCCTAACCCTAACCCTAACCCTAACCCTAACCCTAACCCTAACCCTAACCCTAACCCTAACCCTAACCCTAACCCTAACCCTAACCCTAACCCTAACCCTAACCCTAACCCTAACCCTAACCCTAACCCTAACCCTAACCCTAACCCTAACCCTAACCCTAACCCTAACCCTAACCCTAACCCTAACCCTAACCCTAACCCTAACCCTAACCCTAACCCTAACCCTAACCCTAACCCTAACCCTAACCCTAACCCTAACCCTAACCCTAACCCTAACCCTAACCCTAACCCTAACCCTAACCCTAACCCTAACCCTAACCCTAACCCTAACCCTAACCCTAACCCTAACCCTAACCCTAACCCTAACCCTAACCCTAACCCTAACCCTAACCCTAACCCTAACCCTAACCCTAACCCTAACCCTAACCCTAACCCTAACCCTAACCCTAACCCTAACCCTAACCCTAACCCTAACCCTAACCCTAACCCTAACCCTAACCCTAACCCTAACCCTAACCCTAACCCTAACCCTAACCCTAACCCTAACCCTAACCCTAACCCTAACCCTAACCCTAACCCTAACCCTAACCCTAACCCTAACCCTAACCCTAACCCTAACCCTAACCCTAACCCTAACCCTAACCCTAACCCTAACCCTAACCCTAACCCTAACCCTAACCCTAACCCTAACCCTAACCCTAACCCTAACCCTAACCCTAACCCTAACCCTAACCCTAACCCTAACCCTAACCCTAACCCTAACCCTAACCCTAACCCTAACCCTAACCCTAACCCTAACCCTAACCCTAACCCTAACCCTAACCCTAACCCTAACCCTAACCCTAACCCTAACCCTAACCCTAACCCTAACCCTAACCCTAACCCTAACCCTAACCCTAACCCTAACCCTAACCCTAACCCTAACCCTAACCCTAACCCTAACCCTAACCCTAACCCTAACCCTAACCCTAACCCTAACCCTAACCCTAACCCTAACCCTAACCCTAACCCTAACCCTAACCCTAACCCTAACCCTAACCCTAACCCTAACCCTAACCCTAACCCTAACCCTAACCCTAACCCTAACCCTAACCCTAACCCTAACCCTAACCCTAACCCTAACCCTAACCCTAACCCTAACCCTAACCCTAACCCTAACCCTAACCCTAACCCTAACCCTAACCCTAACCCTAACCCTAACCCTAACCCTAACCCTAACCCTAACCCTAACCCTAACCCTAACCCTAACCCTAACCCTAACCCTAACCCTAACCCTAACCCTAACCCTAACCCTAACCCTAACCCTAACCCTAACCCTAACCCTAACCCTAACCCTAACCCTAACCCTAACCCTAACCCTAACCCTAACCCTAACCCTAACCCTAACCCTAACCCTAACCCTAACCCTAACCCTAACCCTAACCCTAACCCTAACCCTAACCCTAACCCTAACCCTAACCCTAACCCTAACCCTAACCCTAACCCTAACCCTAACCCTAACCCTAACCCTAACCCTAACCCTAACCCTAACCCTAACCCTAACCCTAACCCTAACCCTAACCCTAACCCTAACCCTAACCCTAACCCTAACCCTAACCCTAACCCTAACCCTAACCCTAACCCTAACCCTAACCCTAACCCTAACCCTAACCCTAACCCTAACCCTAACCCTAACCCTAACCCTAACCCTAACCCTAACCCTAACCCTAACCCTAACCCTAACCCTAACCCTAACCCTAACCCTAACCCTAACCCTAACCCTAACCCTAACCCTAACCCTAACCCTAACCCTAACCCTAACCCTAACCCTAACCCTAACCCTAACCCTAACCCTAACCCCCTAACCCCCTAACCCTAACCCTAACCCTAACCCCCTAACCCTAACCCTAACCCTAACCCTAACCCTAACCCTAACCCTAACCCTAACCCTGTCCCTGGGGGGTGTGCGTCTGGTGGGGTGTCACTGGGCAGATTGTTGACGGACAGTGCCTAGCCCTACCCCTTTCCCTAACCCTAACCCTAACCTTAACCCCCAACACCTAACTAGCCCGTGCCTCCGGTCTGTCCGTTGGGTGGCGCCCTGCCCTTCGTACGGCCCCCCGGGGGCTCTGTTTGCCATCGTTTGGATGCGGTGATGGGCTCATATAAAAATCAGACACATTTTAAAATAGGGGTCAGAGGTCACACACACCAAGGATTTATCTGGATGTTTTTATTATGAAATACTTACCTGGATTTGTTTGCAGTGTTTATGTGTGTGCAGTGATTATACTTACTTTTATTCTTTGGCGTGCTTTGTGAACACCAGATACTTACCTTGGTGATTGTGGAGTTACTAAATGACTGCAGCTGTGAGCGATAGCCCCGCCCCCTGCAGAACTCAATCACATAAATCCTCCTCCTGCCTTGCCGGCTCATTTGAGCTCCAGTTGTTGATGAGGGGACATCACGCTGTTGAGAAGAGTGACAAAAGCCGAGATATTTTAGCCTTAGGGGATTAGTAGTGCCCCATCTACTAGTGGAATTAGAAGTGTCCCGGTAGACAAAAGGTTCGCAGTAAAAAGATGGTGAACATCCTGCGTGATTCAAGTCATGCCTGAAGAGGTCCAGAAGACCGAAACGCGTCGCATGAAACATACTTGATTAGGTCAATGTGTCTGACACCGCGTCTGACGGTGTTCTTTCGGGGTCCCTGGGGGGTGTGCGTCTGGTGGGGTGTCACTGGGCAGATTGTTGACGGACAGTGCCTAGCCCTACCCCTTTCCCTAACCCTAACCCTAACCTTAACCCCCAACACCTAACTAGCCCGTGCCTCCGGTCTGTCCGTTGGGTGGCGCCCTGCCCTTCGTACGGCCCCCCGGGGGCTCTGTTTGCCATCGTTTGGATGCGGTGATGGGCTCATATAAAAATCAGACACATTTTAAAATAGGGGTCAGAGGTCACACACACCAAGGATTTATCTGGATGTTTTTATTATGAAATACTTACCTGGATTTGTTTGCAGTGTTTATGTGTGTGCAGTGATTATACTTATTTTTATTCTTTGGCGTGCTTTGTGAACACCAGATACTTACCTTGGTGATTGTGGAGTTACTAAATGACTGCAGCTGTGAGCGATAGCCCCGCCCCCTGCAGAACTCAATCACATAAATCCTCCTCCTGCCTTGCCGGCTCATTTGAGCTCCAGTTGTTGATGAGGGGACATCACGCTGTTGAGAAGAGTGACAAAAGCCGAGATATTTTAGCCTTAGGGGATTAGTAGTGCCCCATCTACTAGTGGAATTAGAAGTGTCCCGGTAGACAAAAGGTTCGCAGTAAAAAGATGGTGAACATCCTGCGTGATTCAAGTCATGCCTGAAGAGGTCCAGAAGACCGAAACGCGTCGCATGAAACATACTTGATTAGGTCAATGTGTCTGACACCGCGTCTGACGGTGTTCTTTCGGGGTCCCTGGGGGGTGTGCGTCTGGTGGGGTGTCACTGGGCAGATTGTTGACGGACAGTGCCTAGCCCTACCCCTTTCCCTAACCCTAACCCTAACCTTAACCCCCAACACCTAACCCTAACCCTAACCCTAACCCTAACCCTAACCCTAACCCTAACCCTAACCCTAACCCTAACCCTAACCCTAACCCTAACCCAACCAGCCAGTGCCTCCAATCCTCTTACGGCTCTCACTCTCCCTCGCTCGCCCTCCTGGACCTGCCAAAACAGACAGAAAACGCATTAAATATACTCACCTGGGGATGGGATACAATCGGAGCATCATATTAAGGGGAGGTAACAGGGAATACATACCTAAAACCTACCCCAACCCCAATCCTAAAACCTAACCCTAACCCTAACCCTAACCCTAACCCTAACCCTAACCCTAACCCTAACCTCGGGTACGGTACACATACGTACATTCAGAGCATTACACTAAGGGGAGCCTACTGGGAATATCCTCTCCCAACTCTCTGTTTTATA
The DNA here is from genome assembly GCF_033978685.3 of Nerophis lumbriciformis. Lineage (NCBI taxonomy): Eukaryota > Metazoa > Chordata > Actinopteri > Syngnathiformes > Syngnathidae > Nerophis > Nerophis lumbriciformis. The sequence continues at coordinate 9,530 of NC_084565.2, forward strand.
CTGAAGCCCTAGGTCACACATCCAGGGTACTTTCTGTATTATTTCTATTTGAATGTACTAGTGTTTGTCTATTATTATATATATATATATATATATATATACATATAGATTTATTATAATATATTATATAATATTTATACCATATTACATTGTATTATATTATATATCATATAACAATAACAATGTCTATCATTTCATGTTATTGTTTTAGCAGACAGGATTTTGCAGTAGCATCCTGGGGCTTCAGAGGGTCACTGTTGTCTTCTTTTTACACTTGTGTTGTGGTCAAGACTTCTATTTTGAAGGCCAACTTGTGTTTGACGTGGACCCCACCCCTTCATTTAAATGTTATATTGCTATTAACACCTTTCTCCTGCAATACCTGTTTTCACTGCAAGGATAAAAGGTTGACTTTAGCCTACCTGCCGTGCTAACCTGCTAACTCTCTACAAACGAGTCAGGCCTGATGAAGGTATCTTACCGAAACGTTGCCATCTGACTCGTTTCATGTAAATATACATCTTCTACTTTTTTCATATTTTTCTGACACATTGTAGTATTTTTCTTGTATTTGTTTACTTGCCGTGTCCAGTTGGCCTGGTCGCGGCGCGACGCTTTCGTTCCACTAGTCGCTATTTTCTGTAAATAAACAGCCTATTTTTGATACTACATGTGCTATTTTTACTCACGAGATATTCCGGTGGCTCATTAGCGCGAGATACAGCATATTTTTGAACAAAAAAGCATATCTCACCGTTTTTGCAGCCAGCCATGAACCGGAAGTGATTATCTTGACCTCGGCGGAAGTCCCGCCTCTGAGCATTCCGTTCTCTCTTTTTCACAAAGGAAACGGATAAAGACAATTTATTTTTATAAAGCGAACAAACCTTTTTTTCGCCAACCAGTTTTTTACATCATCCACACCAGCGACATATTAAAATAATTTTGCAATATGTCGGATGGGTTCGAGCACGACTGGCTTCCGGTCAGGTCGGGGCGAAGAAGGCGACGTCAGGCTGCGCCTTCAGAGTGGCTCGCCCAGGATGATGAACGTTATCATTATGACCAAGAGGATAATTTTTCTCAGTGGTATGAGCAGCGGCCCCAGAGGTCTTATGCGGATGTAGCACGGGGACGGCAGGATTCCTATCCGCGTCGCCCCTACCCGCAGACACGCCGCCATTTTAATGATCTACACCCAGAGGAGCGCCGCAGCGCCCCTCAGTGGAATTATAGGAGAAACACACGCCAAAATAGGAATTTTGTGCCTTCAAGACAGCACTCTCAGGAGTACTTTAGGCCACAATATTCACCTCAAAGACGTCCCCGCTATCCTCCTCCCCCCAGGGGGACACGGAGGAAACGCCGGGATGCTTCCAGGAGGAATGGGCGCTCCCGTAATACTAGTAGAGACATGGACTCTAGGCCTCCCAGACATTATTCTCAGGACTATTTTTTACCTGAACATTGGCCTCAAAGACGTCCCCGCAATCCTCCCCGTCCCAAGAAGACACGCAAGAAGCGTCAGGACGCTTCTCGGAGGACTGCACCCCCTGACAACTCCACAACGTCCATGGAGGGGAATTTAAAAGCTCAGTGTTTTTATAATATCATTAAAATAACACACCACCTGAATAATGTGACAAAAGACACTCACCCCCAGTCCATAATAAAAATGGAAGAGACGCTTGCCACCATGATCAAACCAGCGGTCTCTAACCCTGACATTGAGGCGCTTATCAGGTGCAATGCCAAGACTTGGGCAATAATGACTGTTGATGTTTTAAGAGACCATTATAAAAAGACTCTACAAGTAGAATTGGACAAGATAACCAGTTTTATTGATGAGGTCTGGAGACCCGCTTTTCAGCTGGCCTCTACATGGGCCAAGAAACACCTGGGACGCAGACTGATGGGGGACACCCTCGGGAAGGCCGAGGCTCTGATCGTCGCGGCCTTCGCCGACCCCCCTGTCAACGCTGAGGTGGTACGCCCGGCCCAGTCCTTGCCGGTCCAGACCGCCACCCGGGTATCGGTGGGCACCCATACTGACCCTACGGGCCCTGACGGGGCTCCTGGGGTGGTACGGGCTAGCAGCCCTCCGGCTCGGGTCGTCGCCCGGGTCTCGGTGGCTACCAGCACCGACGCCGTGGCTCCAGATTGGTCTCCTGAGGTGGATCGGGAAGCAATCCCTCCAGCACGGGTTGCCCCGATCTTCCTTCCTCGTCGACCGGAACCACCCAAGGAGCAGAGGGTGACACAGCCCCGGGCCACGGACAGCGGGCCTGCCCAGGACACCCTCGGCGAGGCTCCGCCCACCCAGCTTATTCCTGCATCTCGCAGGAGGCTTCCTCTGGGATCACCTGCAAGACAAGACACACAGGAGACCCCCACTCAGACCGAGGACGACGATGACTCACCACGTGGGTCCACAAGCTCCGGGGCGGATCAAACCCAGGACACCCCCACCCATACAGAGGACGACGATGACTCACCAGGGGGACCCACGGCCTCCTCGCCTCTCCTGATCGACTTTCGGGATGAAGAACAGGAGCGGGGGCTTTCTTCGGTGATGTCCCCTCGTTACTCTTCCGCTACCCCCGACTGGTCCCCTCTCCAGCCTGAGACGGCAGATGAGACGGCACCACAGGGTGAATTTTCACCACGGGGGCCCACACTTTCCGGGGCTCCTATGGTGGACTATGAGGACTCACCCTTGCAGCGGACGCCTCCTCAGGAGACGCCCCCTCAGGAGATGCTTCCTCAGGAGTCCCCCGATTGGGCACATTTGTTCCCTGGGGCACTAAAAAGGAAGCCACACAAGAGGCCTTCCGTCCCAGATACTCCACAACACCTGTCTATTCCAGAATGTGTCGAGTTGGTAGAGGATACGGCTAGTGCCTCCCCCCGTAGACCCACTAGACACATGGTCTCGAGTAGGAGGATGATGGATTGGAAGTTGTCGGCCAACAAGAAATTCTTGGTGATCGGCGACTCCAATCTGTCCCACCTACCACCTTTTTACGTCGACGACCTTCAGATCGACAGTTACCCGGGCGCCAGTTTTAGACACGCGGAGGCCATCCTACGCAAGACCGTAATTGCTGCACCGGTTGAAGTGTTGGTTCTAGCCTTTGGGATCAACCATCGTGAGCAGAAAGTTAAGGAGACCGCTATTAAGCAGCTCCAAGGGGCACTCAGGATGGCCGTGGCTACCTTCCCACGGGCCCGAGTGCTAATCCCCCTGATTAACTATTCGGCCGCTTTGCCCGTTGAGCAGAAAAACAACCTCGGGCGGCTGAATAGTTTAATCAGGAACAATTATGCTCACATCCCGGCTCTCGACAGCCGGGACTTTGAGACCCAACCCGACCTGGTCCACTGGACTCGGGACACGGCCAAGTTGATGCTCAAGCACTGGCTTGACTTTTTAAACTTGGCATCCCCATAATCCCGATCGCTCGGGGGGGTAATAAGAACGTGATAAATTTGGCCCATAATTTCACGCCAACCCCCTTACAAATCTCCCTCCTCAATAAGGGCCTCAACTTCATTCCTTCCACTAATCTCAGTAGCGACTGGCATCATCAACTTCAATTTGACCTCCAGCGCTACCACAGACGTGTCAAACTTGAGGTATACTATGAGAAACAAGATTCTCTCGGACCTACACCGTTCACAGCCCGTTCCGGCTGGGAGCCCTCACCTGGACTTATGCCTCCGGAATTCCAGGCTATGGTCCGGTCCGACGGGCTCTCCATGTCCGGTTCGGGTTGCGCACCTGCGGTCGCTCCCAATTTGACACGCGGAGAAGTCGAGGCCCTTCATAGTCTAAAAACAAACAAACATATTGTGATCAAACCAGCCGACAAGGGGAGTGCTGTTGTCATTTTTGACAGATCGCAATACATATGGGAGGGTTCTCGGCAGTTGAGTGACATGACGTATTATAAACCACTGCCGGAACCTATTTATCCGCAAACTATTCCCATGGTAGAAAAGATTCTGGATAATCTTCTACTTAAAAAATTTATCAATTTTAAACAACATAGGTATCTCATGGGGGAGCCGGATCCTCGCCCCCGCAGGTTCTACATGCTCCCTAAAATTCACAAGGAGCCAGACAAGTGGAGCAAGCCCCACGAGATCCCTCCGGGGCGACCCATTGTGTCTGACTGCGGCAGCGAGACGTACAGAACGGCGGCGTTCATCGATCATTATCTGACGCCGCTTTCCGTTCTGCACGACAGCTACCTCAGGGATACCTATGATTTTATTGATAAAATCAAGAAGGTCTGCATTCCCCCAGATGCCATTTTGTTCACCATCGACATTGACAGCCTGTATACAAACATTGATATAAATGAGGGGATACAGGCTGTCAAAAATGTCTTCTACAGGTACCGCGACGTTAGCAGGCCCGAAAAGGAGCTCCTGCAGCTCCTCGACATTAATTTGAGGAGAAACGACTTTGAGTTTGACGGTCGTTTCTACCTCCAAATTAAGGGCACTGCTATGGGCAAGAAATTTGCACCGGCGTATGCCAACATTTTTATGGCAGAGTGGGAGACCTCTGCCTTGGCCGCCTGCCCAAAACGTCCCCTCCACTACTTCCGGTACCTGGATGACATCTGGGGTGTCTGGACCCATTCCAGTGAGGAGTTCAGCGTGTTCTTAAACACGCTGAACACTCACAATAAAAATATCACCATCAAGTCGACCACGAGCAACACATCGGTCGACTTTTTGGACACCACGACATTCAAGGGTCCCGACTTTGCCGACACGCAACACTTGGACATCAGGGTGTTCTTCAAGGAGACCGACACCCACGCGCTCCTCTTCAAAAGCAGCTTCCACCCCAAGCATACCTTCGCGGGGTTGGTGAAATCCCAATTGTTGAGGTTCCATCGTGTCTGCACCAGAAGGGAGGACTTCCTGACGGCCTCGAGGACCCTCTTTTCTGCCCTGAAGGGGAGGGGCTATTCCAGGTCCTTCCTCAGACGGCAGTTGAGGGTCTTCTTGGACCCGAAGGGGCCTCCCCCTGGGACCGACATGATCCCTCTCATCACCACCTACTCTCCCTCGGCCGTGCGGGTCGCCAAGAAGGTCAAAGACCACTTCCGGACCTTTGTGGAGAGTAGCGGGAGGCTGCCGGGGCGCTACGTGGTGCCGGCCTACCGTAAGAACCCCAACTTGAATGATCTGTTGGTCAGGGCCAGGGTCAGCTCACTGAGAGACCCGCCCTCCACTAGGAGGGACACCCTTGTCCGCCACTCACAATGGTTGGTGAACCCCCACAACCGCAAGGTTTTCCAGCCGTTGTGCCGTGGCGGCCGACACACCCGGAACTGTGTGTACGTGATTCGGTGCCAACGATGTGGCGATATGTACGTGGGCGAGACGGGCAATACCTTAGCTAGGAGATTCGCCCAACACAAGTACAACATCGTTAGGCATAAAAATACCAACACTCACCTGGTTCAGCATTTTCTCCGACACGGGTGGTCTTCCGTCCGGGCGACTGTCGTAGAGACGGATCCCAAATGGAGCCTCGCCCAACGCCACCGGGCGGAGCTCCTTTGGATCTCCAAATTGGGCACCAGACATCCAGGGGGCCTAAATGAGGTGTGAGTGTGAGCCCGTTGGATTGTGACGGACAGTGCACATTCCCGTTTTTCCCTTCTTTATTTTTCCCATACCCCCCACCCCCCCTCTTCCCTAACCCTAACCATTCCCTTCTCCTTACCTAAAACCTACCCCCAAACCTAACCCTAACCCTAACCCTAACCCTAACCCTAACCCTAACCCTAACCCTAACCCTAACCCTAACCCTAACCCTAACCCTAACCCCCAGATGCCATTTTGTTTACCATCGACATTGACAGCCTGTATACAAACATTGATATAAATGAGGGGATACAGGCTGTCAAAAATGTCTTCTACAGGTACCGCGACGTTAGCAGGCCCGAAAAGGAGCTCCTGCAGCTCCTCGACATTAATTTGAGGAGAAACGACTTTGAGTTTGACGGTCGTTTCTACCTCCAAATTAAGGGCACTGCTATGGGCAAGAAATTTGCACCGGCGTATGCCAACATTTTTATGGCAGAGTGGGAGACCTCTGCCTTGGCCGCCTGCCCAAAACGTCCTCTCCACTACTTCCGGTACCTGGATGACATCTGGGGTGTCTGGACCCATTCCAGTGAGGAGTTCAGCGTGTTCTTAAACACGCTGAACACTCACAATAAAAATATCACCATCAAGTCGACCACGAGCAACACATCGGTCGACTTTTTGGACACCACGACATTCAAGGGTCCCGACTTTGCCGACACGCAACACTTGGACATCAGGGTGTTCTTCAAGGAGACCGACACCCACGCGCTCCTCTTCAAAAGCAGCTTCCACCCCAAGCATACCTTCGCGGGGTTGGTGAAATCCCAATTGTTGAGGTTCCATCGTGTCTGCACCAGAAGGGAGGACTTCCTGACGGCCTCGAGGACCCTCTTTTCTGCCCTGAAGGGGAGGGGCTATTCCAGGTCCTTCCTCAGACGGCAGTTGAGGGTCTTCTTGGACCCGAAGGGGCCTCCCCCTGGGACCGACATGATCCCTCTCATCACCACCTACTCTCCCTCGGCCGTGCGGGTCGCCAAGAAGGTCAAAGACCACTTCCGGACCTTTGCGGAGAGTAGCGGGAGGCTGCCGGGGCGCTACGTGGTGCCGGCCTACCGTAAGAACCCCAACTTGAATGATCTGTTGGTCAGGGCCAGGGTCAGCTCACTGAGAGACCCGCCCTCCACTAGGAGGGACACCCTTGTCCGCCACTCACAATGGTTGGTGAACCCCCACAACCGCAAGGTTTTCCAGCCGTTGTGCCGTGGCGGCCGACACACCCGGAACTGTGTGTACGTGATTCGGTGCCAACGATGTGGCGATATGTACGTGGGCGAGACGGGCAATACCTTAGCTAGGAGATTCGCCCAACACAAGTACAACATCGTTAGGCATAAAAATACCAACACTCACCTGGTGCAGCATTTTCTCCGACACGGGTGGTCTTCCGTCCGGGCGACTGTCGTAGAGACGGATCCCAAATGGAGCCTCGCCCAACGCCACCGGGCGGAGCTCCTTTGGATCTCCAAATTGGGCACCAGACATCCAGGGGGCCTAAATGAGATATGAGTGTGAGCCCGTTGGATTGTGACGGACAGTGCACATTCCCGTTTTTTCCCTTCTTTATTTTTCCCATATCCCCCAACCCCCCCCTCTTCCCTAACCCTAACCATTCCCTTCTCCTTACCTAAAACCTACCCCCAAACCTAACCCTAACCCTAACCCTAACCCTAACCCTAACCCTAACCCTAAACCTAAACCTAACCCTAACCCTAACCCTAACCCTAACCCTAACCCTAACCCTAACCCTAACCCTTTTCCCTTCTTTATTTTTCCCATATCCCCCACCCCCCCTCTTCCCTAACCCTAACCATTCCCTTCTCCTTACCTAAAACCTACCCCCAAACCTAACCCTAACCCTAACCCTAACCCTAACCCTAACCCTAACCCTAACCCTAACCCTAACCCTAGGGTCAACGCAGCCGTCGACCAGCAAGTTTTAGAGCACTTCATGCTTCCTGCTGCTGACCTGCTCTATGGAGATGGAGATTTCAAGTTCCAACAGGACTTGGCGCCTGCACACAGCGCAAAATCTACCCGTGCCTGGTTTACGGACCATGGTATTTCTGTTCTAAATTGGCCCGCCAACTCCCCTGACCTTAGCCCCATAGAAAATCTGTGGGGTATTGTGAATAGGAAGATGCAGAATGCCAGACCCAAAAACGCAGAAGAGTTGAAGGCCACTATCAGAGCAACCTGGGCTCTCATAACACCTGGGCAGTGCCAGAAACTCATCGACTCCATGCCACGCCGCATTAACGCAGTAATTGAGGCAAAAGGAGCTCCAACCAAGTATTGAGTATTGTACATGCTCATATTTTTCATTTTCATACTTTTCAGTTGGCCAACATTTCTAAAAATCCCTTTTTTGTATTAGCCTTAAGTAATATTCTAATTTTGTGACACACGGAATTTTGGATTTTCATTTGTTGCCACTTCAAATCATCAAAATTAAATGAAATAAACATTTGAATGCATCAGTCTGTGTGCAATGAATAAATATAATGTACAAGTTACACCTTTTGAATGCAATTACTGAAATAAATCAAGTTTTTCAAAATATTCTAATTTACTGGCTTTTACCTGTATATGTGTGTGTGTGTGTGTGTGTGTGTGTGTGTGTGTGTGTGTGTGTGTGTGTGTGTGTGTGTGTGTGTGTGTGTGTGTGTGTGTGTGTGTGTGTGTGTGTGTGTGTGTGTGTGTGTGCGTGTAGTACTTTACATGCAGTTGGCTTTCGGCAGAATGTTACTTTTGTTGTTTTCCTCGCTACAAAAACACAACATGTCTCTTCTTTTCCGCCCTTGTCCGTTCCCTATTGGGGTATATGGAAACAACAGGTAGGAACTAAAGTGCAGGACTGTATAAATAAAACACATGACATGGTATAGCAAATGTGCCACATTAAGATCAAAGTAATTTGGTGCAATAATATTTATTGTAGAAAATAAATGATTTTCCATACTTAAATCAGAAGAAGAAATGAAATGTAACTTCCTGCAGAAAATACTTCTTCTCAGCTTTCTACATGTTGTCATTTTCACACTTTGCACTCTTTTCTTACACTTTATGAAGCATTTCTTACATATTCATGATTTTTAAGAGCTTATTGTTAGTGTTCAAAGATTGTGTTGACAATTCCTTCCTGCCTTGATAGCTGAGGGATTATAACTGTTTACATTTCAAATAAAATATCTTTTTATCCTGCTCCTTATTTCCCATAAGTCATACAAATATCAAGAATGAGACAAAACACCTAATACAGTTGTCGTTCACATGAATAATTCATACATCAGAATAAATACCACCATCATGTATGAATGATTCTTATCAAAAGCATATTTGATCATTGATTTTCCTTGATAAAAACACATTTTCTAAAATGACAGCATAACACGTGCAGAAGATCATGCACATTTCTCACCACAAGAGGGCGCCAACGTTTAAACAATCTTGTTTTATGGCCTGCATTTGGGAGTACAGTACAGTACATTTGGGAGTACAGTACAGTACATTTGGGAGTACAGTACATTTGGGAGTACAGTACAGTACATTTGGGAGTACAGTACATTTGGGAATACAGTACAGTACATTTGGGAGTATAGTACATTTGGGAGTACAGTACCGTACATTTGGGAGTACTGTACAGTACATTTTGGAGTACAGTACCGTACATTTGGGAGTACAGTACAGTACATTTTGGAGTACAGTACCGTACATTTGGGAGTACAGTACAGTACATTTGGGAGTACAGTACAGTACATTTGTGAGTACAGTAGAGTACATTTGGTAGTACAGTAGAGTACAGTACAGTATTAGTCATCATGCAGCTGAATAAGGTAGTCACTGTGTGATAAATCACTTGATGAACATTCACATGGTGTGAAGTGAACATTATGAAAAGATGTGTACAATAATGAACATTCACATGGTGTGAAGTGAACATTATGAAAATATGTGTACAATAATGAACATTCACATGGTGTGAAGTGAACATTGTGTAGAGACATGACAAGAGTGGGTGTTGTTGTGCAAACAAAGTGTGGATCCTCCCACAGAAGTTAATGACAGGAAATATCCACTCAGCCTTGGTGCTCTGTGGCTCCATGACAACATTGTAACTGTGGAGAACAAACACATTAACATGACAACATTGTAACTGTGGAGAAGCAAACACTCTCTGCTTGCTGATGAATAAATCAATTGTTGCTGAGTTTATTGTCATGTCTTACTGCTCACGGCCACTAGAGGGCGGAGTTGTAATATATCAATATTCTTTGTGGATTCTTTCATTTTACTGTCATTGCAATTCTAAATATTCACTACTGCAGGATGTTTTTGAGGGCTGGAGCCTATCCCAGCTGCACTTGGGCGGCAGGCAGGGTAAACCCTGGACAAGGAAGGCTGGGTACACCCTGGACAAGTATGGCGGAGTACACCCTGGACAAGTAAGACGGGGTACACCCTGGACAAGTATGGCGGAGTACACCCTGGACAAGGAAGGTGGTTTACACCCTGGACAAGTAAGGCGGGGTACACCCTGGACAAGTATGGCGGGGTAAACCCTGGACAAGGAAGGTGGTTTACACCCTGGACAAGTATGGCAGGGTACACCCTGGACAAGAAAGGTGGGGTACACCCTGGACAAGTCACCACCTCATCACAGGGCCAACACAGATAGACAACATTCACACACTAGGGACCATTTAGTGTTGCCAATCAACCTATCCCCAGGTGCATGTCTTTGGAGGTGGGAGGGGCCTATCCCCAGGTGCATGTCTTTGGAGGTGGGAGGGACCTATGCCCAGGTGCATGTCTTTGGAGGTGGGAGGGGCCTATCCCCAGGTGCATGTTTTTGGAGGTGGGAGGGGCCTATCCCCAGGTGCATGTCTTTGGAGGTGGGAGGAGCCTATCCCCAGGTGCATGTCTTTGGAGGTGGGAGGGGCCTATCCCCAGGTGCATGTCTATGGAGGTGGGAGGGGCCTATCCCCAGGTGCATGTCTTTGGAGGTGGGAAGAAGCTGGAGTAGAACCCACCCAGTCAAGGGGAGATCATGCAAACTCCACACAGAAAGACTCTGAGCCCGGAAATCGAACCCAGGACCTTTGTATTGTGAGGCACACGCACTACCCACTTTCTACCGCCGTGATGCCCATTTTAACAATAATGCATTATTATAATAAAGTACTGTATTATTATAAATTATTAGTATAATCCATCCATCCATTTTCTACTGCTTGTCCCTTTTGGGGTCGCAGGGGTTGCTGGAGCCTATCTTAGCTGCATTCGGGCGGATGGGCGGGGTACACCCGCCACCTCATCACAGGGTCTATTAGTATATAGAGCTTTTATGTGCACATAGCTTTTTGAAAAACATATTTCATAAAGATCATATTACCTTTGATTTTAGATTGTAATGACATCATCTCAAATCAAACATTCAACAGTAAAATAGTAGAAATATTTACCAGTGTAATGTCAGAGTTCATATTTGTACAGTAATATATATTTATGAACTATGATATATATATCACAATGAGGCTGCTTAGATCAATGAGTGTGATGGTCCTAACCCAAATGTGGAGGTGGGCGGGGCTGCTCCATCACGTGGTGCGTCCTCAGGGATGGCCATCATGTGACCAGAGCTGGTTACAGTGGGCGTGGTCTGATGTTGAGCTCGGCTCCACTTTGCCCGCCTCTCCTCTCTTCTCCTCTCCTCTCTTCTCCTCTCCTCTCTTCTCCTCTCCTCTCCTCTCCTCTGCTCTCCTCTCCTCTCTTCTCTGCGTGGCCATGGCCAGACCTCAGCTTCCATGGACCTTCTTCTTCTTCTTCTGGAAGCCTTTTCACACGCAGGTAGGTGCACTCCGTGTGTGTGTGTGTGTGTGTGTGTGTGTGTGTGTGTGTGTGTGTGTGTGTGTGTGTGTGTGTGTGTGTGTGTGTGTGTGTTTGTGTGTGTGTGTGTGTGTGTGAAGGCATCATCCCTCCAAGGGAATGACTTGATGTTCAAACGTCAGCCTTCTGCAGCCCTCCCCGCCCCCCCTTATCTCTGTTGCCATGGCAACCGCTGCCAGGAAGCGGGCCAGCTCGTCGTTATAGTAGCGGCGTGCTGTCAAAAGTTGGCGTTCCTTCCCACGTCCTTGAGCGCAACACGACAACACGGTCTGATTGGACAAAAATATCGGGACCTTCTACTGTGCCGGTCGATGAGGTCAGAGGTCAGCAAGGTTTGGGGTGGGAAAAAAGAGGACAAGGAATCAAAACAAACACATGCTTGACAATTGAATGAGTGAATAAAAAGTCTGGGAGGAGTCATCCAATCACAGCTGCATGTAGGAGAGGGGGCGGGGCATACTCCCAGCAGGGATCCAATCACAACTACCGTGTGTGTTGGAAATAACACAAAATGTCTGCCACACCTGCAAGAAGACATCTGGATGCACTTCACCCTTACACCAGCTCCCAGGACCATGGGACACCCCGGTACACCAGGACCATGGGACACCCCGGTAGACCAGGACCATCGGACACCACGGTAGACCAGGATCATGGGACGCCACAGTAGACCAAGACCATGGGACGCCATGGTAGACCAAGACCATGGGACGCCATGGTAGACCAGGACCATGGGACGCCCCAGTAGACCAGGACCATCGTACACCACGGTAGACCAGGATCATGGGACGCCACGGTAGACCAAGACCATGGGACGCCATGGTAGACCAAGACCATGGGACGCCATGGTAGACCAGGACCATGGGACGCCCTGGTAGACCACTTGTAAAGAACATCATGTCATGGCTGTCTTGACTTTACAATCATTTCTTATTTTTTTGTGACGTAGTGATTGGAGCACATACTTGTTGGTCACAAAAAACATTCATGAAGTTTGCTTCTTTGATGAATTTATTATGGCTCTACTGAAAATGTGAGGGTCAAAAGTATACATACAGCAATGTTAATATTTGCTTACAAGTTGACCTGCAATAAGGCGCTTTTGGTAGCCATCCACAAGCTTCTGCTTGACCACTTGACCACTAAATTTCTGCAGTTCAGCTAAATGTGTTGACATGGACTTGTTTCTTCAGCATTGTCCACACCTTTAAGTCAGGACTTTGGGAAGGCCATTCTAAAACCTTCATTCTAGCCTTATTTAGTCATTCCTTTACCACTTTTGGTCATTGTCCTGTTGGAACACCCAACTGCGCCCAAGACCCAACCTCCAGGCTGATGATTTTAGCTTGTCCTGAACAATTTGGAGCTAATCCTCCTTTTTCATTGTCCCATTTAAAGCAGCAGTTCCA
>NC_084565.2:25000-62500 GCF_033978685.3 Nerophis lumbriciformis
TATATATATATATATATATATATATATATATATATGATGTACATAGGCACCCCAAACCATCACTGATGGTGGAAACTTTACACTAGACTTCAGGCAACGTGGATCCTGTGCCTCTCCTGTCTTCCTCCAGACTCTGGGACCTCGATTTCCAAAGAAAATGCAAAATTTGCATGGTTGGGTGATGGTTTGGGGTGCCATGTCATCTGCTGGTGTCGGTCCACTCTGTTTCCTGAGATCCAGGGTCAACGCAGCCATCTACCAGCAAGTTTTAGAGCACTTCATGCTTCCTGCTGCTGACCTGCTCTATGGAGATGGAGATTTCAAGTTCCAACAGGACTTGGCGCCTGCACACAGCGCAAAATCTACCCGTGCCTGGTTTACGGACCATGGTATTTCTGTTCTAAATTGGCCCGCCAACTCCCCTGACCTTAGCCCCATAGAAAATCTGTGGGGTATTGTGAAAAGGAAGATGCAGAATGCCAGACCCAAAAACGCAGAAGAGTTGAAGGCCACTATCAGAGCAACCTGGGCTCTCATAACACCTGAGCAGTGCCAGAAACTCATCGACTCCATGCCACGCCGCATTAACGCAGTAATTGAGGCAAAAGGAGCTCCAACCAAATATTGAGTATTGTACATGCTCATATTTTTCATTTTCATACTTTTCAGTTGGCCAACATTTCTAAAAATCCCTTTTTTGTATTAGCCTTAAGAAATATTCTAATTTTGTGACACACGGAATTTTAGATTTTCATTTGTTGCCACTTCAAATCATCAAAATTAAATGAAATAAACATTTGAATGCATCAGTCTGTGTGCAATGAATAAATATAATGTACAAGTTACACCTTTTGAATGCAATTACTGAAATAAATCAAGTTTTTCAAAATATTCTAATTTACTGGCTTTTACCTGTATATATACTGTATGTATATATATATATATATATATATATATATATATATATATATATATATATATATATATATACACAGTGTATATATATATATAATTTTTATAGGGATACATTAAAACAAAATTAGGCCATCTCCATGCAAACAGGAGCTTTTCTAACCTGCTTAGAAAAAGTTTCATTATAATTATTATACCAAATGATACATTGTGAGAGTCTGTTTGAATTCAGAATCAATTCGGAAAATCGCATCGTCACCCCAGGAATCAAAGTTATTTGTCAAAGTGCTGGCACTCGCACCTTTCCTTGGCCCCACGGTGGATTATCTTGCAGTTGTATTCAATATTTTAAAAAACAGACTGACAAATCTGAATCGTACAAGTTGTCAGTACTTTAGTGTGCACGTGGTAATAAATGTTCATTTGTCGGCAAACAAAAATGTTGATTAAACATTTAACAGTAAGCTATATGTTGAATATGCCACTTTGTCTTTTGTTGCGCCCTAAAGTGTTAACACGGTAAGTATTGTACTTATTACGCACCAGCTGTTTGATGGTAGCGTGCGTCTGATTTGTAGTTTTCATTACAGAAGTTGGAGGCGTTGAAATCACCATTTAAAAATGGCTAATGCTAACCAGTAGCATGTACTGTATATGGCATATCCAACATAAATTAGCATCAAGCGAGCACATTTTTTGAGCGCTTTCTATTAGGCGTGCTTGCTTTGTTGTTGTGTGGAGGCGGTCGGCTACGAATACGCCTGTTTGCCCGCCAAGTGCTTGAGACATTACGTGCAACAGAGGAGGCGATCCACTTCATATTCAACTACACACTCCTGCTTTCATCCCTCATCAACACAAAATGGTTTCCGGGATGTTTCGATGGTATTTGCGGCAATATTTGCACGTGAAACACAGATGAAATCTGAAAAACAAATGACGTGCCATGTAAAATGGCTAATGCTAGCCAGTAGCATATATATCCAATGTAAATTAGACGTAGGCGTGCTTGCTTTGTTGGCGTGGACAATGGCGACATTATCTGGAGGCAGTAGGCCACGAATACGCCTGTTTTCCCGCCAAGTGCTTGAGATGGCGTGGTGTCGGCAAGTTATGTGCTACATGACTTCATACTCAACTAGACACTCTGCTTTTATTTGTCATGAACAGAAAATGCTGTATTTGTATAATATTTGCAGATGAAGCCCTCCCCCCATGGAGCCCATGAAGTCATACATAATGGATGACACGCTAAATGTTCCTCTGCAGCCTCCATCTTTGATGGACACTTCATTAGGGACTCTCCTCTACAAGAGTAGAATGACCACACCTTACCTTTTAGCCCTCAGTGTTCCTAATGAAGTGGCTGCTGTTTCACAATCAATACTCCTTCCTCACCAACACACCGCAAGGCCTTGTGGCTTTGCCAGGGACAACAAGCAAAGCTGCAGAAAAAGTTGAATAAAAGCGCCTACAGAAGTCCTGAGAGGTCATGTGGCCGTTTTTATTTGTACTTTCTCTTTCACTACTGTCTCTTTAAGAGCACAGTCAAGTGCTACAGTACATAATCAAACATGTTTATTTTGTCTTATGTCTTATATTGACTACTGTCTCTTTAAGAGTACCAGTCAAGTGCTACAGTACATAATCCAACTTTTATTATTTTGTCTTATGTCTTATATTGACTACTGTCTCTTTAAGAGCACAGTCAAGTGCTACAGTACATAATCCAACTTTTATTATTTTGTCTTATGTTTTATATTGACTACTGTCTCTTTAAGAGCACCTGTCAAGTGCTACAGTACATAATCCAACTTTTATTATTTTGTCTTATGTCTTATATTGACTACTGTCTCTTTAAGAGCACCAGTCAAGTGCTACAGTACATAATCCAACTTTTATTATTTTGTCTTTTGTCGTATATTGACTACTACCTCTTTAAGAGCACCAGTCAAGTGCTAGAGTACATAATCCAACATGTTTATTTTGTCTTATGTCTTATATTGACTACTGTCTCTTTAAGAGCACAGTCAAGTGCTACAGTACATAATCCAACATGTTTATTTTGTCTTATGTTTTATATTGACTACTGTCTCTTTAAGAGCACCTGTCAAGTGCTACAGTACATAATCCAACATGTTTATTTTGTCTTATGTCTTATATTGACTACTGTCTCTTTAAGAGCACAGTCAAGTGCTACAGTACATAATCCAACATGTTTATTTTGTCTTATGTTTTATATTGACTACTGTCTCTTTAAGAGCACCAGTCAAGTGCCAGAGTACATAATCCAACATGTTTATTTTGTCTTATGTCTTATATTGACTACTGTCTCTTTAAGAGCACAGTCAAGTGCTACAGTACATAATCCAACATGTTTATTTTGTCTTTTGTCGTATATTGACTACTACCTCTTTAAGAGCACCAGTCAAGTGCTAGAGTACATAATCCAACATGTTTATTTTGTCTTATGTCTTATATTGACTACTGTCTCTTTAAGAGCACAGTCAAGTGCTACAGTACATAATCCAACTTTTATTATTTTGTCTTATGTCTTATATTGACTACTGTCTCTTTAAGAGCACCAGTCAAGTGCTACAGTACATAATCCAACTTTTATTATTTTGTCTTTTGTCGTATATTGACTACTACCTCTTTAAGAGCACCAGTCAAGTGCTAGAGTACATAATCCAACATGTTTATTTTGTCTTATGTCTTATATTGACTACTGTCTCTTTAAGAGCACAGTCAAGTGCTACAGTACATAATCCAACATGTTTATTTTGTCTTATGTTTTATATTGACTACTGTCTCTTTAAGAGCACCTGTCAAGTGCTACAGTACATAATCCAACATGTTTATTTTGTCTTATGTCTTATATTGACTACTGTCTCTTTAAGAGCACAGTCAAGTGCTACAGTACATAATCCAACATGTTTATTTTGTCTTATGTTTTATATTGACTACTGTCTCTTTAAGAGCACCAGTCAAGTGCCAGAGTACATAATCCAACATGTTTATTTTGTCTTATGTCTTATATTGACTACTGTCTCTTTAAGAGCACCAGTCAAGTGCTACAGTACATAATCCAACATGTTTATTTTGTCTTATGTCTTATATTGACTACTGTCTCTTTAAGAGCACAGTCAAGTGCTACAGTACATAATCCAACATGTTTATTTTGTCTTATGTCTTATATTGACTACTGTCTCTTTAAGAGCACAGTCAAGTGCTACAGTACATAATCCAACATGTTTATTTTGTCTTATGTTTTATATTGACTACTGTCTCTTTAAGAGCACCAGTCAAGTGCTACAGTACATAATCCAACATGTTTATTTTGTCTTATGTCTTATATTGACTACTGTCTCTTTAAGAGCACAGTCAAGTGCTACAGTACATAATCCAACATGTTTATTTTGTCTTATGTCTTATATTGACTACTGTCTCTTTAAGAGTACCAGTCAAGTGCTACAGTACATAATCCAACATGTTTATTTTGTCTTATGTCTTATATTGACTACTGTCTCTTTAAGAGCACCAGTCAAGTGCTACAGTACATAATCCAACTTTTATTATTTTGTCTTATGTCTTATATTGACTACTGTCTCTTTAAGAGTACCAGTCAAGTGCTACAGTACATAATCCAACTTTTATTATTTTGTCTTATGTCTTATATTGACTACTGTCTCTTTAAGAGCACCAGTCAAGTGCTACAGTACATAATCCAACTTTTATTATTTTGTCTTTTGTCGTATATTGACTACTACCTCTTTAAGAGCACCAGTCAAGTGCTAGAGTACATAATCCAACATGTTTATTTTGTCTTATGTCTTATATTGACTACTGTCTCTTTAAGAGCACAGTCAAGTGCTACAGTACATAATCCAACATGTTTATTTTGTCTTATGTGTTATATTGACTACTGTCTCTTTAAGAGCACAGTCAAGTGCTACAGTACATAATCCAACTTTTATTATTTTGTCTTATGTCTTATATTGACTACTGTCTCTTTAAGAGCACAGTCAAGTGCTACAGTACATAATCCAACATGTTTATTTTGTCTTATGTCTTATATTGACTACTGTCTCTTTAAGAGCACCAGTCAAGTACTACAGTACATAATCCAACATGTTTATTTTGTCTTATGTCTTATATTGACTACTGTCTCTTTAAGAGCACCAGTCAAGTACTACAGTACATAATCCAACATGTTTATTTTGTCTTATGTCTTATATTGACTACTGTCTCTTTAAGAGCACAGTCAAGTGCTACAGTACATAATCCAACATGTTTATTTTGTCTTATGTTTTATATTGACTACTGTCTCTTTAAGAGCACCAGTCAAGTGCTAGAGTACATAATCCAACATGTTTATTTTGTTTTATGTCTTATATTGACTACTATCTCTTTAAGAGCACCAGTCAAGTGCTACAGTACATAATCCAACATGTTTATTTTGTCTTATGTCTTATATTGACTACTATCTCTTTAAGAGCACCAGTCAAGTGCTACAGTACATAATCCAACATGTTTATTTTGTTTTATGTCTTATATTGACTACTATCTCTTTAAGAGCACCAGTCAAGTGCTACAGTACATAATCCAACATGTTTATTTTGTCTTATGTCTTATATTGACTACTGTCTCTTTAAGAGCACAGTCAAGTGCTACAGTACATAGTCCAACATGTTTATTTTGTCTAATGTCTTATATTGACTACTGTCTCTTTAAGAGCACAGTCAAGTGCTACAGTACATAATCCAACATGTTTATTTTGTTTTATGTCTTATATTGACTACTATCTCTTTAAGAGCACCAATCAAGTGCTACAGTACATAGTCCAACATGTTTATTTTGTCTAATGTCTTATATTGACTACTGTCTCTTTAAGAGCACCAGTCAAGTGCTACAGTACATAATCCAACATGTTTATTTTGTCTTATGTCTTATATTGACTACTATCTCTTTAAGAGCACCAGTCAAGTGCTACAGTACATAATCCAACTTTTATTATTTTGTCTTTTGTCGTATATTGACTACTATCTCTTTAAGAGCACCAGTCAAGTGCTACAGTACATAATCCAACATGTTTATTTTGTCTAATGTCTTATATTGACTACTGTCTCTTTAAGAGCACCAGTCAAGTGCTACAGTACATAATCCAACATGTTTATTTTGTCTTATGTCTTATATTGACTACTGTCTCTTTAAGAGCACCAGTCAAGTGCTACAGTACATAATCCAACATGTTTATTTTGTCTTATGTCTTATATTGACTACTGTCTCTTTAAGAGCACAGTCAAGTGTTACAATACATAATCCAACATGTTTATTTTGTCTTATGTTTTATATTGACTACTGTCTCTTTAAGAGCACCAGTCAAGTACTACAGTACATAATCCAACATGTTTATTTTGTCTTATGTCTTGTATTGACTACTGTCTCTTTAAGAGCACCAGTCAAGTGCCAGAGTACATAATCCAACATTTATTATTTTGTCTTTTGTCGTATATTGACTACTGTCTCTTTAAGAGCACCAGTCAAGTGCTACAGTACATAATCCAACATGTTTATTTTGTCTTATGTCTTATATTGACTACTATCTCTTTAAGAGCACCAGTCAAGTGCTACAGTACATAATCCAACATGTTTATTTTGTCTTATGTCTTATATTGACTACTGTCTCTTTAAGAGCACAGTCAAGTGCTACAGTACATAATCCAACATGTTTATTTTGTCTTATGTCTTATATTGACTACTGTCTCTTTAAGAGCACAGTCAAGTGCTACAGTACATAATCCAACTTTTATTATTTTGTCTCATGTTTTATATTGACTACTGTCTCTTTAAGAGCACCAGTCAAGTGCTACAGTACATAATCCAACTTTTATTATTTTGTTTTATGTCTTATATTGACTACTGTCTCTTTAAGAGCACCAGTCAAGTGCTACAGTACATAATCCAATTTTTATTATTTTGTCTTTTGTCGTATATTGACTACTGTCTCTTTAAGAGCACAGTCAAGTGCTACAGTACATAATCCAACATGTTTATTTTGTCTTATGTTTTATATTGACTACTGTCTCTTTAAGAGCACCAGTCAAGTGCTACAGTACATAATCCAACATGTTTATTTTGTCTTATGTCTTATATTGACTACTATCTCTTTAAGAGCACCAGTCAAGTGCTACAGTACATAATCCAACATGTTTATTTTGTCTTTTGTCGTATATTGACTACTATCTCTTTAAGAGCACCAGTCAAGTGCTACAGTACATAATCCAACATGTTTATTTTGTCTTATGTCTTATATTCAATCAATCAATCAATCAATCTTTATTTATATAGCCCTAAATCACAAGTGTCTCAAAGGGCTGCACAAGCCACAACGACATCCTCGGTACAAAGCCCACATGTTTATTTTGTCTTATGTGTTATATTGACTACTGTCTCTTTAAGAGCACAGTCAAGTGCTACAGTACATAATCCAACATGTTTATTTTGTCTTATGTCTTATATTGACTACTGTCTCTTTAAGAGCACAGTCAAGTGCTACAGTACATAATCCAACATGTTTATTTTGTCTTATGTCTTATATTGACTACTATCTCTTTAAGAGCACCAGTCAAGTACTACAGTACATAATCCAACATGTTTATTTTGTTTTATGTCTTATATTGACTACTGTCTCTTTAAGAGCACAGTCAAGTGCTACAGTACATAATCCAACATTTGTGTACCACATTATTTCATGCAGTTGGCCACATCATTTAAAGGGGCCTGAAACATTATTTTATGCAAGCTGCCACATCATTTATTGTGGCGCGACACTTGATTTTATGCAGCTTGCCACTTCATTTTATGTGAGCCGCAACATGATTTCTTGTGGCCTGCCTGCCACAATCATTTTATGCGGTTTACCTCTTCATTTTATGCAAGCCGCATCATCATCTTCAGTGGCCCCTCACATCATGTGGTCCACCACATCGTTTTATGTGAGCCCTCGCATGATTTGTAGTGGCCCTCCATATTGTCTGTGGTCATTTATGTAGAAGGATGTGAAATTACGTGGTGGGCCACGTAGATGACATGGTGGGCCATTTAAAAAGGAGGTGACAGACCACATCATTGATGTGGCAGGCCACTAAAATGATGATGCAGCTCACATAAAATGAAGTGATAAAACGCTTCAAATGCAGGAAGGCCACAATAAATGATTTGGCAGACCACAATATTTCAAGGAGAGAGGCTGACTATGGGGTGTCAAGCAGGCTGAAAGGAGATAGAAGGGAAGGGAAAATAAGTCACTCCAAAGAGCCATTGGACTCCTCATGGCACTCATTGACATTGAGCTCAGGCAGGAAGTGGAAAGGTTTGTTTAAATGTAGACTGACCATACGTCTTCTTCTCCCCGGACATGTCATCTTTTGCGGGGCTGTCCTAGCTGTCAGGGCGGAGTTTTTTTAATGCCTTAAATGTCCGGCATTTGGAGTTAGGGTTGCGTGTATTTTCAATGTACGTTCAGGGTTAAGAAGGGGTTAAAAACAAAACAAACAGCAGCATTGGTGAGGGAGGGGCAGAGACAGAGAGAGAGAGAGAGAGTTATGATAAACGCGCATGCGTCGCCAGGCTCTGCTTTTTATACATAGATTTATCACATTTAATTTCTTATCATCAATAGCAGGGGTGTCTAAAGTGTGCCCCGGAGGCCATTTGCGGCCCACAGCTAATGTTTTAAAGGCCCACGGCACATTCTAAAAATACTATTCAAATAAACAAAATCATAACACAAGTGAAATAAAAAAGCTTAAAGGTTAAATGTAATTTAGAAAAAGTTGCAATGTTGACTAATAAAACAAAGTTGTTGTTTTTTTTTTTTTTCAAACTGCCATTGCTCAAAACATAATATTGAATCAAAATCAATGTTATTATGAATTATTGACCTATCCAAGGTTCCCATTACTTCACATCAAATATTACACCAAGAAAAATATTTTTGGTGGAAGATTTTGCATATTTTGTGTTTGCCATTAAAAACATAGTTTTGTTTGACAAAAAAGGGCGGAAAAAAAACAAACAAAAAAACAACATAAAAAAACCTCAAACTTTTAGAAAGGAGGGATAGATGTGAAGTTGATGTGGACTCCAGAGATTGAAATATAAAATGTATGTAAACCCTGGCACACCTTTATCATCATTTCATCACCCAAGCAAAACACTTTTGACACTTTTATACTGAAATAAATATACCTACAACTTATTCAATAAAAACATAGAAAAGTGGTCAAGTTTAGATCCATGAAGGAAAGAAGAAAGTGAATGAATGTTTATAAGTGAATACATTTACATATGTATACAAATGTGTTTATAAGTGAACACATTTACATATGTATACAAATGTGTTTTGAATGTTTATAAGTGAATACATTTACGTATGTATACAAATGTGTTTATAAGTGAATACATTTACATATGTATACAAATGTGTTTATAAGTGAATACATTTACATATGTATACAAATGTGTTTATAAGTGAATACATTTACATATGTATACAAATGTGTTTTGAATGTTTATAAGTGAATACATTTACATATGTATACAAATGTGTTTATAAGTGAATACATTTACATATGTATACAAATGTGTTTTGAATGTTTATAAGTGAATACATTTACATATGTATACAAATGTGTTTTGGATGTTTATAATTGAATACATTTACATATTTATACAAATGTGTTTTGAATGTTTATAAGTGAATACATTTACATATGTATACAAATGTGTTTTCTTTTTTTATTCTTTTTTTTAATGAATGAAGTAACGTTTCTGACAACCTTTTTCCAAAACACAATATAGAATGTGAGATATAACAGGACAATGCATATGTTTATCAAAACGCTCACAAAAAAGTGGGACCCCATTTTTATGACTTGATGGGTCCCTGGGAGCCCATTTTGAGAATTCCTAGCGCCAACACTGCTGTCAACAGAGGAGAACAAATGCTTCATTTCAATAAATATATTATTTATAAAGCAAGTTGGAGTATCATTGGCAAATGATCACCTAGTCCCGGCCTTGGCACGCATATATGTGTCCTCTTTTTGGCATTTGAGAATATGGTCAGCCTATTTAAATGCATGAGTGGTGAGAAGTGCAGAAGTGACTACATTGAGCAGTCGCTAGAAGGTGTGAGTCATTGAACCAGTTCATGGAGACAAGCTGTAAAAACAACTGAGTTTTGGTTCATGCATCCATCACAGGCCCGAGTGTCCTACGTGCACATGAAGTACCTGTTCTTCTCCTGGCTGGTGGTGTTTGTGGGCAGCTGGGTGGTCTACGTGGAGTACTCGTCCTACACGGAGCTGTGCCGGGGACACCAGTGCACTAAGTCCATGGTAAAGAGCGTAGATTTACCAAGAAGATTAGCATCCTTACCTCAGCATGCTTCCTGTCTCCAGTGCAGCAAGTACAGGAAAGGTGTGGTGGACGGCTCGGCCTGCAGCAGCCTGTGTGAGAAGGACACCTTGTACCTGGCCAGGTGTCTCTCCACTCAGGCCGACAACCAGGTGTGCTTCTTTACTTTACCCCTTCACCCTTTGTCGCAAAGAAAGTGCGTCAAAGATATACATCAAAAGATACACAATTCATGCACCTTCAGGTCAAAGTTAATTCCAATGATCCCAGTGTATGTATTTTCATTTGAACTAAGAGCTGTAGATAACCACAATTTAGCCCAACCATCATTGTCCCAAATTGGTGTTGTTGCTCTATCTAGTGGGGATGCAGCTGAATTACACATGAACTTTTGTGGGTTGGTCAAAGGCAGAAATCCCTGTGCAAAACACTGCTATCTAACACTTGATTGAATAAAATAAGCTCATAAATGTTCATTTCAAATGAATGTAACTCATAGTCATTCTTGAATGAGGGGAACAATGTCAAAGGCAGAAATATAATCAAATCTATTTGTGGCAGCATACGGGACAAAGCTTGCATTTAACTGTGGTGCGTTCAAAGACCCTTGAGGAAAGTTAGAAACGAGCGCATGGCTTAGTTTTTCAAAAGGGGTGGAGACTTAAATAGTAAAGATGTATTATTATAATACTTGTATTTGATCAGCTCCACTTTAGAACTTGGCAATTTGACTTTCAGGTTTAAAGGCCTACTGAAAGCCACTACTAGCGACCACGCAGTCTGATAGTTTATATATCAATGATGAAATCTTAACATTGCAACACATGCCAATACGGCCGGGATAGCTTACTAAAGTGCAATTTTAAATTTCGCGTGACATATCCTGCTGAAAACGTCTCGGTATGATGACGTCAGCGCGTGAAGTAGCGGATTGTAGAGGACATTTTGGGACAGCATGGTGGCCAGCTATTAAGTCGTCTGTTTTCATCGCAAAATTCCACAGTATTCTGGACATCTGTGTTGGTGAATCTTTTGCAATTTGTTCAATGAACAATGGAGACAGCAAAGAAGAAAGCTGTAGGTGGGAAGCGGTGTATTGCGGCCGGCTGCAGCAACACAAACACGGCCGGTGTTTCATTGTTTACATTCCCGGAAGATGACAGTCAAGCTTTACCATTGGCCTGTGGAGAACTGGGACAATAGAGACTCTTACCAGGAGGACTTTGAGTTGGATACGCAGACACGGTACCGTGAGTACGCTTCCAAACATTTGATCGCTTGCCCGTACATGCGTGCCGCTATGTGCATGTCACGTACGCAACTTTGGGGACTTTGGGTAAATATATGTGCTGTATGAACTTTGGGGAGGTGAATGGTACTTTGGGCTGTGGGATTGAGTGTGTTGTGCAGGTGTTTGAGTTGTATTGGCGGGTTATATGGACGGGAGGGGGGAGGTGTTGGTTATGCGGGATTAATTTGTGGCATATTAAATATAAGCCTGGTTGTGTTGTGGCTAATAGAGTATATTGTGTTTATTTACTGTTTTAGTCATTCCCAGCTGAATATCAGGTCCCACCCGCCTCTCACAGCATCTTCCCTATCTGAATGGCTCCCACTGCCCTCGAGTCCTTCACTCTCACTTTCCTCATCCACCAATCTTTCATCCTCGCTCAAATTAATGGGGACATCGTCGCTTTCTCGGTCCGAATGGCTCTCGCTGCTGGTGGCCATGATTGTAAACAATGTGCAGATGTGAGGAGCTCCACAACCTGTGACGTCACGCTACTCGTCTGCTACTTCAGCTACAGGCAAGGCTTTTTTATCAGCCACCAAAAGTTGCCAACTTTATCGTCGATGTTCTCTACTAAATCCTTTCAGCAAAAATATGGCAATATCGCCAAATGATGAAGTATGACACATAGAATGGACCTGCTATCCCTGTTTAAATAAGAAAATCACATTTCAGTAGGCCTTTAACTTGAGACTTTCTGGCCATTTCATATTCCATTTTTGGCACTTGTGATTTTTTGGGATTTGTTTTAAACAAAACCAAATCACCAATTTTTTTTCTGTAAAATCTACTGTAAATGGAAAAACGGCACCACTTTTCTTTTACAGTAAGAAACTGGCAGCTTGGTTAACATTTTACCGTAAAATTCAATTTACAGTAATATGCTGTAAAAAATAGATTTTACTGTAAAATAACTTTCCGTAAAAAAAATAAAAAAAACAGGTTGTTTTATCGTAAAGAGCTGCCAGTATTTACTATACAATCCGAGGTTGTTTTTATGCTGTTACTGTATAAAAAAAACTGTGCCAAATTATTTTTTGGGCTAAAAACCTGGCAGATTAGTTGCCACTTGCCAGAAATAAAAAAAACATGAACAGCAATATAGTTTTTCAATGTACAGCAATATGTTGTACAAAACAACATTTTAGAGTAAAATTTTGGCGACGAAGTCGTCTGTTTTTTACCATAAAATAAACAGTGGTAGTTTTTCCATTTACCTAATATGTTGTAGGAATTAAAAAACTAAAACATTTTTTAACACTAAAATTCTGGTGACTAAGCTGCCAGTTTATTGTAAAAAAAAAAAAAAAACAGTGGTACTGTTTTTCCATTTAACCTACGGTAATACCGGTATGTTTAAAAAAAACACTATTTTACAGTCAAATTCTGGTGACTAAGCTGCCAGTTTCAACCGTAAAACTTATGGTTGTTTTTACAGTGCATTCCTTTGAATGGACAAACTGTAGCACAAGTCAAGGCTGATAGGAGTTTGACACCCTGGTTCTAGAGGAACAGTACCAGAGGAGTGGGCAGTTCTTGCTGTGTTTCCAGGTGTACTCGGGCACCTGGGGAGACTTGGAGGGGCTCATCAAGTGCCAGATGGACGAGGCTCCTCGTTACGATTTGGGAAGCGACACGGAGCCCAGGAAGGAAGCCGCCGCCTTCGACAAGCCCACCAAAGGAACGTCGGTGGAGAGGTTCCGGGAGATGGTCCTCACCCACCTGAAGGTGAGGATCTTCTTCAACCAAGCGGGCGTGTTTGACAAGAGCACACCTTTCTTCACAGGCCAAAGTGGGCGGCGAGCAGGCCAACCTGGGCGAGCTGGTCACGCGGGCCTTGGCGGCGGCCGACGCCAACAGGGACGGCCACATCTCGCTGGCCGAGGCGCGGTCCTCCTGGGCGTTGCTGCAGCTCAACGAGTTCCTGCTGGCACTGGCCCTGCAGGACCGGGGCCACATGCCCAAGGTGCTGGGCTTCTGTGGAGACCTGTACATGATGGAGAAGGTGCCTTACGCTCCCCTCTACGGCCTGCCCTGGGTCCTGGAGGTGTGGATGCCGGCGGGTCTGCGGCGCAGTCTGGACCAGTGGTTCACGCCGGCCTGGCCGCACCGGGCCAAGATCTCCATGGGGCTGCTGGAGCTGGTGGAAGACCTTTTCCACGGCACTTTCGGCAGCTTCCTCATGTGCGACCTGAGCGCCGCCGGCTTTGGCTACACCAAGCGCCACGACCTGAAGGTGGTGGACGCGCGGCACGTGGTCCCCGAAGCCGCCTTCCAGGAGGCCATCAGGCAGAAGCGGTGCGACGCCGACGGCGACTGCCTCTACGGCGTGGACTGCCTGACTTCCTGTGACCTCACGAAGCACCGCTGCACCACTGAGGTCACCAAGCCCAACTTGGCCAAAGCCTGCCACACCCTCAAGGACTACGTCCTGCGGGGGGCGCCGCCCGACATCCGCCAGGAGCTGGAGAAGCAGCTGTACGCCTGCATGGTGCTCCGAGGCTCCGCCGAGCACACGGAGATCGAACACTCGCTGGTCCTCAACAACCTCAAGACGCTACTTTGGAAGAAGATCTCCCACACCAAAGACTCCTAACCAGATCACACACTTTCCTGGGTTGGGATTGTACCTTTCAGACATGATATGGTGAGTAGAAGCAGAACTTACGGAGGATACCAGCTGCCGCTAAGCCCGTTCACAGGCCATCACCTGCTTAAAGGAGTGGATGTCACAAAGCTTCCTGCAGCTCAATGACACCAAGAGTGAAATTCTTCTGTTCGGCAACTCCACCTCAGTCAGTCAGATCAGAAAGAATTTGGGAAGTTTGGCCACTCTTGAAAAACCCCATGTCAAAAACCTTGGGGGTCATATTCGAGCCAGACCTCAAGTTTGACAAGCAAGTGAAATCCTGTTTTTTCCAACTACGCACAGTAGCCAAGATCAAGACTTTCCTCTCCCCCAGTGACCTACGGAGGGTGGTGTTGATGCTCATCTGGACTATTGCAATGCCCTCTATGCTGGGGTCATCGACAAGACCATCCATAGCATGCAGCTAGTACAAAATGCAGCTGCCAGGCTGGTGACAGGCGCAAAAATGAGGGAACATATTTCTTCACTAATTTAAGATCGTCACGTATGTCTTCAAAGTGCCCAATGGTCTCGCCCCAGCTTACATTAAAGATGTCCTGGACCAACCCAGCAGCTCCAGGCTTGGTCGTTGCCTTAGATGGGACAAGCAGATGACCCTGAAGGTCCCACAGTCAAACCTGGTGACCGTGCTCTCAGTGATGGCACCTAGGTTATGGAATAAGCTCCCCCTGAATATTAAGTCCGCCACCACTCTGGACTCTTTTAGAGCACAGCTTAAAAATCACCTTTTTACCGCAGATGACTTTTGATTTATGTGTTCATTGTGAGTCTTAAATGTTTAGTTTAGACTCCTTTGTGTGTCTCAGTCTGTTTCTGTTTTTTTGTTTCTCCACTCGGGCTGATGTAACGGTTGGGGGGCGCATAATAAATGAAAATAACATAACATCAAAGCAGGAGATGTTTTCCATAAATTTATTAGAACAAAATTTCTGCAAAGGAGCGGAGCGAGTCCTCACTCCGCTTCCTCCTTCTGCTGAGCCCGCAGGAAGCTGGCCTTCTTCTGGGCCACGCGGTCTTTCCTCTGGGCCAGAGACAGCTTGGCACGGTTCCACCTGTGTCACAAAAACCCATCAGCATCAGGAGGAACATCAAAAGTGCTTTTCTTTTTTAGGGTGTGTGTGTGAGCCTGGGCCGATACATTTCACTGCACGATATATTGACCTATTAATATTATTGCCGATGACATTTTTTGTGAGCAAATTAACCACTGATGTAATGAAAATATATAATAATGCAAGTATACCATTCAAATAACTTATTTCTCATATATTTTAACATTGGAATTCGAATGCAAACTTTTAAATACCAAGGTAAATACAACAAAAAATACTGTAAGCAAAACAATAACCAAAAGCAATAAAAAGTGTTAAAAATGGGGTGGGGGAGCCTGAAATATACACAACAAAAACTAAATCATCACTTTATCATAATGTTTAATAACTACAATGAATATACACAATAGACTTACTTGGCAGAGGAAACATTAAATATTGATAAAAGCCGTATTATTATTGTGTGTGTGTTTATCTTGTATTTTTAGTTGTAAAGGGTGATCAGTTTTATTTCCAGTTTGTGACATCAGGTGAGTCACTTCCTGTTGAACGGGACTTATTCATGCTGGTAACTTAAGACTTCATGTTCATTTACCCTCACTTTATAATAGATTAGATTTTATATCGTGCTTTTCTATTATTAGATACTCAAAGCACTTCACAGAGAAGTGAGAACCCATCATTCATTCACACCTGGTGGTGGTAAGCTACATTTGGAGCCACAGCTGCCCTGAGGTAGACTGACGAAAGCGAGGCTGGCAGTTTGCGCCTACGGCCCCTCCGACCACCACCTATCATTCATTCATTCATTCACCAGTGTGAGCGGCACCAGGGGCAAGGGTGAAGTGTCCTGCCCACGGACACAATGGCAGCGATTTGGATGTCAAGAGGCGGGGAGCGAACCTGCAACCCTCAGGTTTCTGGCACGGTCACTCTACCCACTAGGCCATACCGCCCCTAATGCTCCTGAAGCATGCACATGGTAACTTAGACTCCATGTTCATTCACCCTCACTTAATTGACTTCATGCTCCTGAAGGTGACTTAGACTTCATTTGAATGAATCCTGGGTAAATTGACTGAAGGAATGTGGGCCCAGTGTGTACGTGTGCTCACCTCTTCTTCTTGACCTCTCTGGGAGGTTTCTTTTCATGGACTGGGTTCTCGCGAATGCCGGCATGAGCCTTTTTGTACATTTCCTCAATCTGAAAGAGAAGGAGTCACATCCTGACCAAGTTGTGGACTTTGGGCGTGGAGCAGAGACCGGAGCACATACCGATTCAGGAGTCACTCCATTCTTGATGAAGCGGGAGAACTGCTTCTTGTAGGCTTCCTCATCGTCCTCCAGCAGGAGGCTCATGTACTCAGACACGTTGATGCCCAGGATGTGTTTGCGGTGAACCTCGGCGTTGAACTCTTTGCTCTCACCGTCGTACCCTGGGAAGCGCTTGGTGCTGAGGAAGGAAACACAATTTACTGTACAGCCCTCCACGCTTACATCTGGAAACAGCGCTTCACTTTTTCCACAGCCTTATCCCAAAATGGAATAAATTCATTTTTGTCCTCAAAATTCTACACACAATACCCCATGACAATGTATTTAAAACAAAATACTAAGAAATGACACATACATAAGTATTTACAGCCCAAAAGTGAGCTGAGGTGCATCCGGTTTCACATGATCATCCTTGAAAAGTTCTTATAGCTTCAATGGAGTCCACCTGTGGCAACTTCAGTCTGTTGGACATGACTTGGAAAGGTACACACCTGTCTAAATATAAGGTCGCACACTCGACAGTGCATGGCAGAGCACTAAATATTTCACATTGTCATGTAGTAATATGTGTAGAATTTTGAGGACAAAAAGTAAACTTATTCATTTTGGAATAGGGCTGTAACAAAATGTTGAAAAAGTGTGAGACACACATTGCATGAAACTAATCAAATGGTCAATGCATCAGTGCAAGTTAACAGCCTGCTACACATGACTTCATAACATATACAACTATTGTGCTCATGTTGTCGCTAACATAACACTTTATACTGCAAACTGTACTGAATAAGTCCACTTTGCTAACATGCACTCCAAACAGCTCCAATAGGCGCATATAAACTAATTTGGTGTTTATTTCTGTAAAAGTCCAATTTACAAAAGAGCTTAAACATTAAGTACACAATACAAGATAAGCCTCACTGTTGATTGACAGATAGTAGGGCTGAGACACATTATCCACATCAATAAAAAATGTGTTTGATCAAACTCATCACTTTTTTCTTTTTTGGTGGGAAGAACGGTGAATGAAGTATGGAAGCAAGGTTGGTTGCATGAACAAAGACACTCGTTCTATGGTAAGCCAGCAACGCAGGAAGTGACACGCTAACAGCCAATCAGGTGACATTATCAACTATCACGCTTGCTTGATTCTTTCTATGGAGTGAAAAGACAAAGTCCAAATGGAGAAATTGTGGACAAAAGAGGAAAAGTCACCTGGACAGTTTTTACATTTTTTTTTAAAGGGACCGTAGTCCGACCATTGTGGTCTGTACATGATGCAAGGCAAGAGCGCTAATACCACTTCACCTTAGCTCACCCTTTAGAGCACAGCTGTAACTTCCTGCCACTAAACCTGCAGAAAATAGTTCTCAGGTTTCTATGTTGACATTTTCACACTTTGCACTATTTTCTTACACTTCAAGTTGTATTCACATGCAGAGTACAACATGCTGTTTGCCATCCTCTTCAGATATTGCATACTTTATGAAGCATTTCTTACATATTCCTTATTTTTAAGATCTTAAGTGTTTAATGTGATTTGACTATTTAGTTGACATTCAGTGTGTTCCATGCTTGTGTTGACACTTCCTTTCTACCTTGAAAACAAGAAAAAGAAACAAGAAAGTTTGATCATATTACGCCTATACTGGCTCACCTGCACTGGCTTCCTGTGCACTTAAGATGTGACTTTAAGGTTTTACTACTTACGTATAAAATACTGCACGGTCTAGCTCCGTCCTATCTTGTCCATTGCATTGTACCATATGTCCCGGCAAGAAATCTGCGTTCAAAGAACTCCGGCTTATTAGTGATTCCCAGAGCCCAAAAAAAGTCTGCGGGCTATAGAGCGTTTTCTATTGGGGCTCCAGTACTATGGAATGCCCTCCCGGTAACAATTAGAGATGCTACCTCAGTAGAAGCATTTAAGTCCCATCTTAAAACTCATTTGTATACTCTAGCCTTTAAATAGTCCCCCTGTTAGACCAGTTGATCTGCCGTTTCTTTTCTTTTCTCCTCTGCTCCCCTTTTCCTTGAGGGGCGGCGGGGGTGCACAGGTCCGGTGGCCATGGATGAAGTGCTGGCTGTCCAGAGTCGGGACCCGGGGTGGACCGCTCGCCTGTGCATCGGCAGGGAACATCTCTGCGCTGCTGACCCGTCTCCGCTCGGGATGGTGTCCTGCTGGCCCCACTATGGACTGGACTCTTACTATTATGTTGGATCCACTATGGACTGGACTCTCACAATATTATGTCAGACCCACTCGACATCCATTGCTTTCGGTCTCCCCTAGAGGGGGGGGGTTACCCACATATGCGGTCCTCTCCAAGGTTTCTCATAGTCATTCACATCGACGTCCCACTGGGGTGAGTTTTTCCTTGCCCGTATGTGGGCTTTGTACCGAGGATGTCGTTGTGGCTTGTGCAGCCCTTTGAGACACTTGTGATTTAGGGCTATATAAATAAAGATTGATTGATTGATTGATTGATAGTTGAGGGATTATAATCACAGGAAGCTACATTTCAAATAAAAGGTCATATAATATGAATAATTGTCAATATGGACTGAAACACTGTGTTTAGGCTTTAAGTAACCGTGCACATATAGTTCAATATATCAACAAAACAAGCCACATGGTGTAATTAGTGCACATGGCAATGTGTGCTCTGTGCAGGTGAGGGTAGGCAAAGACCAACTCATTAGTCATACAGACTAGAAAGTGGGTCACCAGAGACTATTTTGTGATATTGTGTCCAGATTGTTTTTCAACTTGGGCCCACTTGAAAGGTTTCAAAAGGAGATTTGGGAAGGAATATTGTGGTGCTGCAGAGCTGACAGTCATGAGTCACACTCAGCTGTCCTACTTTCTAACTCCCAAGGGAATGGACTAGAAACAAAAACTGTTCACAAAGAAATGTTCTTGTTAGCAAAACTACAGGAGCTGCTGACCTGTGAGGGATGCTCAAGCCTCCGTCCACAGCGCCTTTCAGGGCTCCAAACACCTTGTTGCCCGTGGTGGTTCTGGCCATCCCGGCATCCAGGTAGCAGGTGAACGCACCCGGCTGCCCGTCCACGCTTTCCACGTTGAACTCGTCGCCGGTCACCTCTACCTGTCCTTCGTACACTTTGTCCAGACCGAACTTGTTCAGAAGCTGAGGACGTGTGACAACAAGCACAATAAAAGTCTGAGGGGCAATTTGCTTTTGGTCTTAATGTTCAAAAAGAGTAGCAGACCCACATGAATGGTCATCAATAGTAGGTACTGTAGAGGCACGGCTGCAAACCTTATTGGTACTAACAAGACCAGGTGTGTCCAAACTTGCACATTAAAGATGCTAAACCAGTGGTTCTTAACCTTGTTGGAGGTACCGAACCCCAGCAGTTTCATATGCGCATTCACAGAACCCTTCTTTAGTGAAAAATAAAATGTTTTTTTTTCAAATTCAAGACAAAGTTATATGTTTTTTGTAACACTTTAGTATGGGGAACATATTCTAAGTAACAAATACTTAATTTAGAGTTTTTTGGACACTAGGGGAACATATTCTAAGTAACAAAGACTTACTTTAGTTATTTGGTTAGAGTTAGGGCCAGGGTTAGAGGGTTAGGGTTATAATAAGGCCATGCAGAATAAGGCATTAATAAGTACTTAATAATGACTAGTTAAGAGCCAATATGTTACTAATTTGCATGTTAATAAGCAACTAATTAATGGTGAATATGTTCCCCATACTTAAGTGTTACCATGTTTTATTACTGGTGCACAAAATGAAGCGTGCATGAACATCACCTTGTTCAAACAACCAAAACCAACACAGTGCATAAACTCACAACAAATGACACACCTGCAAATCAGTCTGACTTCTGTTGTTGTCGTATCCGTAATACGCCGATAGGGAGAAGTTTGTATTTACATGAGTCAGGTGAGTTTTGACCTCGGCCTAACCCCTGAGCCCGACACACCGAACCCCTAGGGTTCCATCCAACCCAGGTTAAGAACCACTGTGCTAAACCAATGCTAAACTATCAACACATGAGCTGCTTGTTATCCGTGACAAATTAATAAGTAGGGCTGTTAAAAATAAGTGAACTTTTACAACAAATGTAGGATTC
Organism: Nerophis lumbriciformis; assembly: GCF_033978685.3. Taxonomy (NCBI): domain Eukaryota; kingdom Metazoa; phylum Chordata; class Actinopteri; order Syngnathiformes; family Syngnathidae; genus Nerophis; species Nerophis lumbriciformis. The sequence goes on from NC_084565.2 coordinate 45,714, forward strand.
ATTACGTGTATGTATTGAGATTTGTTTTGCTATCCCTTCCAACAATAACTTTGCTTTTGTGACCAAGCGTTGGGGTCTTTAACTTAATTGAAACCATGCAAGCGAGTTTAAACTACTGGTCATAATTGTGATTAATCCAAATTCAAAAGTATGATTAATCTGATTTTTAAAAATGTAGAGTTTGACAGCATTACCAAGATCTTGATAATGAATTAATTTAATTTGAATGATCAGCTGAGGATCAATAAACAGGCCGCAGGGCTAAATTGGCTGCCTGTCTGCACTTTGGACACCCTTGAACTTTACATGAAAAATGTATAGTTCCTATTAGTAGTTAATATTCATTTAAAAAAGGTTTAGTTATCGATCGTTGGTATAGGTCATTATTGGTGTTAAACTGAAATACACGTTTGTCACTTTGCACTTCAAATATCGCAAGTTCACCACATTAGTTTTTTAAAGCATAATCTACAACATTTTTGAGCTAAAGTAAGCAATTTGAAGCATACAAATTATTAACTATAAATACAAATACCTCAGTAGTATTGGCCAGTAAATCAATTTAGAGCAAGCTGTTCAGTATGGTGGCCAGGGACTGGCTGAGCCTCAAGCAGCATGAGTATATTGATGAAAGTGTCAAAGTGACGTTAGGGTCTTTCATCACTAGAAGGTTCTCCTGTTGAAAAAGGCCTTTAAGTCGTCTACATGTTTTTTATGCCCTACATATTTAAATTCTGGCTATTCTGGCTTTTTCTCATGTTAGCTGTTTTTGCACCAATACAAATTCCTCATGTGTAAACGTACCTGGCAATAAAAGTCAAATCCAATATAGGATTTATAATAAATGATTCCTCTGGCAATCATGTCCAGAAACAATAGCAATAAACAAGACATTGCTGTACACTTTCCAAAGCCGCACATGAGAACGCTGGGGGCATAAAATATTGTGCATACCTAATAATAATAATAATACTCTGTGCCAAACGTCCATCGCCACATCGTGCTTTCAATTTGACAAAAACCTCAATTCATGTTACTGACCTACATTAAGTCTTATTTCTTGTTGTTGGTCACTAAGCAGGACTTCTGCTTACGGGTTAAAGTGCCAGTTTAATGGAAAAATAAATGCTCTTCATAAATGCTACGCTGAAGGGTGTTTCACTGGATCATATCTAATTATATTTCCAATCTGCAAAACATGTAAAAATATCATGCCACAATGCCAGCCGGCCATTTGGAATATTCCTTTGGCAAAAGATCACGGTGCAAGGTGGTCTGCAGTCCCTAGATCAATGATACTGTACATTTGCATTCATTGGAAGGAGATGTTCATCATTCACAACCTCTACTGTACGTAAGACGACAACACATTTGTTTTTCATGCTTTCCAATATCGTAAAAAACTAACAATGGAGTCAACAGGAATCCTCTATTCTGCTCATAAATCTGTAAATAACTATCCAAAACCACCAACAATACTCCATTTATATCAATCAACTATACCAATTTTATAATTCATCAAGTCAAGTCATACAGTCCTACGGTTTTCTGTCATCTTCATTACTGTCCTATAATATGGTCCGCTACAACTAAGTCTGACCTGAACAAACTGCAACTTGTTCAGAACAGAGCGGCTAGACTGCTACTTAAATGTTCTTTGCGCACTAATATTTCATTTATGCATTCACGCCTGTCCTTGTTGTCTGTGGAACAAAAGATGCATTATGTTCTTTATAACTATCATTTCAGATCAATCACCAGATTACTTTTACAAACAGTTTTTAAAATCAACTAACACACATTCATGACACTAGGAATGCCAGCAATGGCTATTTGGCACTTCCTGCTCCCAGGACCAATCTCCTCAAACGTACAGTCATGTATATCATTCTGGAATGGGTTGCCATCTCACATTCATCTATCACAAAGTAAATTGTCATTCAAGACAGCTTTGAAGATACACCTATTGCAGCTGCCCACATGACGTGAATTTTTAATACTGGTTTTAACTAGCTTTTTATCTTATGTTGTATTTTTCCATTGTATAATGTCTGGTAATGCATGTATTCTTTGTATTTTAATTTTGTATGCTCCTATATGGACCCCTGGAAGACTGGCAGTCGCTTTGGCGTCAGCTAATGGGGATCCATTCAATAAACAAATAAAAACTTTTTTAGAAGCGCACTGATCACAAAACTAACTGGCTGCTGTAATGACATTATGCTGCTTCTCCTGAGTAGTTAGTTATTTCTAGATTATAAATCATCCCTCTAGTAGAAAGTTGTGGACTAACTGAGAAATTGGTCAACTTTGACATCCAACGTATGCACAGATGAGGAGAAAGACAAAAAGACACTGAGCAGCAACCTTCTTAACCCTTCATGAGAATTATGATTCATTCTTTGTCTAAATGGGAAGAAAAACATCCCACCAGTCAGCATCCCAGTGAGAGTAGACATTGTACAGTAAGTGATAGTTTTATTACCGTATTTTCCGCACTATTAGCCGCACCTAAAAACCACAAATTTACTCAAAAGCTGACAGTGCGGCTTTTAACCCGGTGCGCTTTATATATGGATAAATATTAAGATTCATTTTCATAAAGTTTCGGTCTCGCAACTTCGGTAAACAGCCGCCATCTTTTTTCCCGGTAGAACAGGAAGCGCTTCTTCTTCTACGCAAGCAACCGCCAAGGTAAGCACCCGCCCCCATAGAACAGGAAGCGCTTCTTCTTCTACTGTAAGCAACCACCCGCCCGCGTAGAAGAAGAAAAAGCACGCGGATATCACCGTACGTTTCATTTCCTTTGTGTGTTTACATCTGTGAAGACCACAAAATGGCTCCTACAAAGCGACAAGGATCTGGTTCATGAAAAGACGCAATCTCTCCATCCGCACACGGATTACTACCGTATTTCACAGCAACTGATATTCCTGTGAACCGCACTGTGGAACGGGAGCACGTACGGTGAATATTCGCACCACAGGGAATGAGAAGTCATCCTTCACTGTGGTTCTAGCTTGCCATGCTAATGAAACTTCCACCCATGGTGATATTCAAAAGGAAGACCTTGCCAAAAGAGACCTTTCCAGCCGGCGTCATCATAAAAGCTAACTCGAAGGGATGGATGAAGAAAAGATGAGCGAGTGGTTAAGGTAAGTTTAAGTTTACGCGAAGAGGCCGGGTGGCTTTTTTCACGCAGCTCTGTCCATGTTGATATACGTATGTTTGTGATTGCACATTTGCGTACATTTTGGGAGTGAACAGAGTTGTTAGAACGCTGGTTTTTAATATATTATTAAAGTTTGACTGACCTATCTGACTGTTTTTTTGACATTCCTTTAGCGCAGTTAGATGCGGCTTACAACACCGGGCGGCTTATAGGTGGACAAAGTTTTGAAATATGCCGTTCATTGAAGGCGCGGCTTTTAACCCAGGGCGCCTTATGGTGCGGAAAATACGGTATGTTTCTATATCTTGCTTAGCACTTAGTACTGCTACATGATGCTTAGTGTTTGACTAAAGCTGCATCTGTTTAGCACACAGCTTCTAAAACTTGGAGATCATCCTCCTTTTATTCAGATGTAAAAATATATGTTTCTGGATCATCATTTGTCCCATAGTAGTCTCTCATCAACTCTGCCATGATTAATGCTGTGTTGAAGGGAACTTTGGTTCCCACTAGAGATGTAACAATTGGTAAACAATAAAAGCTATCAGACAAAGTGGTGTCATACTGGTGTTTGACAGGAGAAAGCCAGCCACAGCCACCATTCGCACCAACATCGAGGGTGACAAGATGGAAGTGTGGGAATATTTCCTCCGATTCTTGTAAAAAATATGAACACCTGGCTCATTTTGCAAAGCATATATTGTTTTTATGACACTATCTGTGATACGAGAGCATTAAAAGGAATGTCGGACATCTGGAGGATTGCTCTTAACTCAGTAAGAATGTTAGCTTCTACCTTGCTAGACGGCCAGCAAGTGTGAGACAAAGTTGTGTGTAAAATAGATTTAACTATCATTTTAGCCAAAGTCCACCAGCTAAACTTTGTCTAAATCAATTAAAATACTTTTTAAAAGGAGTGTCATTTTGCAATGCAATGAAAAAAGCACAACACACTGAACATTAGGCACCAATATCATAATATTAATGATACAATCTATTAGATAGCTAAAATGTTAATCAATAACACAAAGATATGCACTAAGTCTACAGGAGTTATATCAGTGTGCAGCCTTTTTAACATCACAAAATGCTTCTCTCTTTTGAGCAAGATAGTTTTGTCATTACATTGCGTGTTATTGCTATCTTAACTTTCTCTTTTTTTTTATTAATAAAAAATATAACTCGTTTTACTTTGCACTTTCCTTGTCTTTACTTTTAAATGGACTAGTTTAAAAATGTTTGTAGCAGCCTAATGAGCAGCTTAGTTACAGTATAAATCTTTCTTAGCCTAAAAATATCTCAAGCTAAATTCAAATGTTGCCGGCTAAATTAGAGGCACTGAATACATGTACACTTTATAATCAGAGTAATAGTTAAGATGACTAGTCGACTATAAAATGAGTCAGTTCCAGCCTGAATTCCCACATGCACATCTAGGATCACGTGACCACTCATCTCACCAAATGGCTCAGGAATCTGTGAGATTAATATTATTTTGATCATACCTATATACTTGATTGTTTATTTTTAATGTTATAAATCAAATATGATAATCACCTTAACAATTCAACTATTTGATGCACTTTGTTTTGACCCCTGCCTCAACTATAACATCTCGTCACTGGTAAGCTGTTGACATGAGCAATGTGAAAAGCAGCAACTAAAAAGGGACGTCTGCTAAATTGCTACCCACCCATCCATCCATTTTCTACCGCTGCTCCCTTTTGGGGTTGCGGGGGGTGCCGGAGCCTATCTCAGCTGCATTCGGGCAGAAGGCGGAGTACACCCTGGACAAGTCGCCATCTCATCGCAGGGCCAACACAGATAGACAACATTCACACACTAAGGACCATTTAGTGTTGCCAATCAACTTGTCCCCAGGTGCATGTCTTTGGAGGTGGGAGCGGCCTATCCCCAGGTGCATGTCTTTGGAGGTGGGAGGAAGCCAGAGTAGAACCCACACAGTCACGGGGAGAACATGCAACTCAGGACCTTCGTATTGTGATGCATATGCACTAACCCCTGTGCAACCATGCTGCCCGCTACCAGACACCTGCAAGGCTAACGCTGACTTCTGTTAGCGTCCCTTGTTGAGACTGTACAGTTTGCAATTAGCCTTGCTACCAGACACCAGGCTAATTGTAGGGCTGCAACAACTAATCGATTAAATCAAAGATTATAAAAATAGTTGGCGATTAATTTAGTCATCGATTCGTTGGATCTATGCTATGCGCTGAGGCTACGTTTTTTTTTTTTTTTTTTAAATCCTTTATTTTTAACTGCAACATTTACAAACGGCTGAGAAACAATAATCAAAAAAAGTACAAAACAGCGCCAGGGCGGCGCTGAGGCTACGTCTCATGAGGTGGCAGTAAGCCAGCCAATGTGTCAAGTGCAGCTCACGTGACGACACTGTCTCCTTTGCCTAAACATTTGAAAAATGGCGGAGGAAAACAGTTCAGCGGAGAAACATCTTGAGGTTATTGCTTCAATAGAGAAAAGTGTACGACCTAGGTCGTCAAAGTGTGGGAACACTTTACTTTAAAGACTTCAGAGAAGACAGTTTCCTGCAAAATGGCACGGAAGTACAACATTGCTTCTGGAGCACCTGAAGAGGAATCATATTGGAGCCATGGATGAAGGGAAGAACTCACGATACGTAACTTTTTAAGTTCATAGTCCGGGTACATTGATCCGTTGTCTCCGTCTTTGTGTGTTTTTAATATTTTGTTAACAAGGAGATTTTTTTAAGGAAGTGAAGCAGCAACTGTTGTGTATTAACTTTCAGAGTGTTAGGAACTTCTTGGAGAGTGCATTTTCTGTTTTGAGTCGCAACAGGCATTCATGAGTTAATCTTTTTTGTGAGTAACGTTAACGTTATGCCTTTGTTGCAACGCGGGGCTGATAATGTGTCTCCGGCACATTTGACTCCGTTTTGAGAGAAAACGCACGGTTACCAATTTCGAAATAGACCCAATGGACAGAAATATCTCAGGTTGGTTTCATAATGGATCAATGTAGCCGGGCCTGATAAAGCTATATAAATATATTTAGATTTGAGTGACGCTTTAGTATAACTAAACGTTATGAAGGTGCTGGAATATTTCATGCTATTATTCAGAGGCAGCCTAAAATGAATCATTTATTATTCACAACAGAAATGTGTACAATATCTGATTCAGTTCTGATCTGATGAGTTACATTTCTGTGTTATTATTGCTGTATGCTGCACCCCCAATGTCTATTTATTTGGCAAGTTGAAAGAACATGGTGCCAGTATGCTGTTTTTTTCCCAATAAAATACTGGAAAGGATAGAAATGTAGTTTGTCTCTTTTATCCGATTATTAATTGATTAATCGAAGTAATAATCTACAGATTAATCGATTATCAAATTAGTTGTTAGTTGCAGCCCTAGCTAATTGCAAACTGTACAACCTCAACAAGGGACACTAACAGAAGTCGACGTTGCAGAACTTTTTAAGCTGGGGTACGTGGCATTCAAAGCCGACTCAATACGTACTCTGCGAGCCATCAGCAAACCGGTGCAGTAGGCCGCCGCGTAGTTGGTCAGGCCCACGGAGACGCCGTATTTGGGCAGCTCGTGCGAGTAGGCGGCGCACACGATCATGTCGCCCTCAATCTTGGCATAGGCAACCTGCAACATGACAAGAAAGGTTTTTATTTAGGGCGATCGCTGTGGACGGGTACACATAAGCCGTCTCCATGGCAACCCCGACGCTCACCTGGCAGATGATGTCCCTGTTGGTGAAGCGGACGATCATGCGGTACTTGGGTGTGTTGTACTTGTTCTTATCTTGGACCACCAGGCGCTTGCGGGCAAAGTAGTCCGTTTTCCCCTCTAGGAGAAGCACAAACAATAGTTTACGCTGTGAATGAAGGGAGCTCCATGGCTGATGATTTTACCTCTCCTCCTGCGGAACTTGACCTGATATCTCTTGAAGTAGGCCTTGTTCTTCACCACTTTGACAAAACCCTGCATGGATTACAGGAGACAAGTTAGTGTCACTCTGACAAAAGCCTGCATGGAGGACAGGAGACAAGTTAGTGTCACTTTGACAAAACACAGGACACAAGTTAGTGTCACTAACAAAAGCCTGCATGGAGGACAGGAGACAAGTTAGTGTCACTTTGACAAAACACAGGACACAAGTTAGTGTCACTAACAAAAGCCTGCATGGAGGACAGGAGACAAGTTAGTGTCACTTTGACAAAACGCAGGACACAAGTTAGTGTCACCAACTAAAGCCTGCATGGAGGACAGGAGACAAGTTAGTTAGTGTCACTAACAAAAGCCTGCATGGAGGACAGGAGACAAGTTAGTTAGTGTCACTTTAACAAAAGCCTGCATGGAGGACACGTTAGCTTGTTAGTGTCACTAGCTAACGTTAGCATCACTTGCTAACTTTAGCATGTAGCTCTTTTGGCGGGGCGAGCAACTAACAAGCTAAATGACATGTTGTGTCACGGAGTTGCACATAAGCGGAGATATTTGCGTGACAAGATCGCGGGGAAAGTGTAAACATGTCACCAAAAGTGGTGCGTTTACGGGAGTCATTGGGCCACGTTTAGGACGGCGCCGGCTGAGCGCAACTCGACACAATCTACGTTCATCGTTCACACATCCGCGTGTTTTACCACTGCGAACACCACCGAGAACAGCATGGACGTCTTCGGTGCGTACGGGGAGACATATTGGAAGGGTTACGAACCATTTTGGCAGTCTTTTGGCCTCCTTACGAAGGAGCCCGGAGTCAAAGACCGAGGATTGACTCCGCTGCACGGGAGAAAAGGAAGGCTGGGAGTACGCATGCGCAGTAAATAGGTTGCCACAGGATGACAGGCCGCGGTGGTGTGATGCTCAGATTGGCGCTCTGCCCCCTAGCGAGTCGGCGTGGTGTTGCCCCACCACGACCACCAGAAACCTGCTTCTTTTTAACAATAATATTTATTTTGAACAATAATATTTCATAATGATAAGAAAAATAGCAATCACAATTTAGTGAGACATTCACCATTTATTAATGAACTGTACAGTTCTGTCAGATAATTGCTCCATGTATTTCCTCATTTATCAATTCATCTGTAATATAGATAAGCTTTATTATACCACATATGAGTGTGAATGTTGTCTGTCTATCTGTGTTGGCCCTATGATGAGGTGGCGACTTGTCCAGGGTGTACCCCGCGTCCCCGCCTTCCGCCCTAATGCAGCTGAGATAGGCTCCGGCACCCCCGCCACCCCAAAAGGGACAAGCGGTAGCAAATGGATGGATGGACATCGAAATTGAGGTGTTGTCCTAAAATACAAGGTGGCTATTGCTACACGAAACCATCAGCAAGCTAAATCAAAAGCAAATTAATCAGCAGAAAAGGTGAATAGTGAAGAATGAATAAATAAGTGACTATGAGTACATGAATATTTATACAATACACATACAAAGTATTGTCCATTAATGAGGTATCTCTTAGTGTTGGAGTCTGGAAAGAATATAATAGATGTACAGGAATTTACAAAAGACTCTTTGTTTACACATTTGTGCACGTGTTGATGTTAGTCACCCATAAATGTATACATCGTGTGACTTGTGTTGATCCAGAGATTTAAGTGCTGGCAAAAAAAAATGGATATATGACTTATTTTTAACATACTTGAGTATTCTAAAGTTAAAAAAAATTATGTATATATATATATATATATATATATATATATATATATATATATATATATATATATATATATATATATATATATAGTTTTGCTTATTGACATATATATATATATATGTATATATATATATATGTATATATGTATATATATATATATATATATATATATATATATATATATATATATAACTATTTATATACATTCATATATATATACATCATATATACAGTATATGTATTTATATGTGTATATCAGTGACGTGCGGTGAGGTTGATGGCTGGTGAGGCACTGACTTCATCACAGTCAGATTTACAAACATATGAACCCTAAAGAGTATCTTATTCACCATTTGACTGGCAGCAGTTAACGGGTTATGTTTAAAAGCTCATACCAGCATTCTTCCCTGCTTGGCACTCAGCATCAAGGCTTGGAATTGGGGGTTAAATCACCAACAATTATTCCCGGGCGCGGCGCCGCTGCTGCCCACTGCTCCCCTCACCTCCCAGGGGGTGATCAAGGGGATGGGTCAAATGCAGAGGACAAATTTCACCACACCTAGTGTGTGTGTGACAATCATTGGTACTTTAACTTAACTTTAACTTTACACATACAAACTGTAGCACACAAAAAAGCACATTTAATAAAAAAAAAAACGTTATTATGGTCTTACCTTTACTTATAAGTGCGGGAACAGTGGCGTTGGTGTTGGAGGAGTTGTGAATGAATGAAATATGAAATCCGTGCTGCAGTCTGCAGGTGTACCTAATGTTGTGTCCCTGCAGTCGTTCACGGCTCCTCCGGCGCGAGCAATGCTGTTTTTGCACTTTTTGGCTTCTTGTTAAGTGACTTTTTTTGGATGGATTCGGTCTTGCACGTGGAGGGTTTGGGTGTGGGCTTTGGTTGGTGTGGCGCTCCCGTCGGGGGGTGCAGTCTGCGGCGAAGGTGCCTTAACCGGCACCAGAAGGCGGGGCTACACGAGCCTCAGCCAGTGCGTCTTCGCAGCAGTTTTATAATCGCTCAGCACAAGAAATACTTTACACACATACAGTTGTTGACAAAATACACTGTACATTATATACCTCAGCTAACTAAACTATGGAAATGTATAATATAGTTCATATAGCAATACGGTCTCACTGCACAGCAGGCCAGCAGTTAGCCGAGTCATTGCGCAATCCATGGTGAGGCACAATTGAGTGACGTGCCTCAACTGGCTGCTGCCTCACCGCACCGTCTCTTCTCAGTATTTGAACGGCAAATGTGAAAATTCAGCGATTTTGAATAAAAATAATCTAAAACTGGTGAAGTTAAATGGAAAATAACTTTATAGTATAATCACTGGATACATATAACAATTTAATTTTTTTTTTTTCTTTTTACATTTTTTTTCTTTCCATGATGGCACCTGCCTCTAGTGACCGCACGTCACTGGTGTATATATATATGTATTTATGTATATACTGTATGTATAATTAAAAATGTGTTTTAATCTTTAGAATTCAAGATTCAAGATGCTTTATTATTGTCCATTCTTTAACATGTACAAGACACATAACAACTGAAATGACATTTTGGGCACAGTCCCACTAAGAGCAGACATACGTTACAAGGGGGACAAGACGGGACCGCCAACGGATCAGCCACTTACGGAGCTCCTTAAAAAAGGTGGGAAAAAGGTGACATTGGGAAAGGGGGAAGAGTAAAAAAAGTATCAGTCTAAGTCTGGACCCTCGGGAGGGGTCCAGACTGAGTCCAAGGAAAAAACCTCACATACTGTAGCATAGCACACATAAACATGATGCATGTAATCACAACAACTCGCTATACAGCGCTACTCAGCCGCCCACAACCCCGAAGAGGAATTGAGCAGTGGTGAAGGTGTTGATTGGGGAAGGGGCGGGTGCGTGCATGTATGCCCAATTAACTTGGGTGAGATGTTGAAATGTTTTTGTGGACTGGGGCCGATCTCAAAGTTCGACACCAGGTGTTATTGAAAAAAAAAAGAAGGTCAAAAGCGTCCATCGTTGAGGAGTCCTCGAGGGAGTTTTTCAGATCAGCCTGATCCTGATAGCATCAAGGCCATTCGAGGGAGTCAAATCGTAGATTAAGAGGTTGTTTTCTTCGAGCAGTCAAAACAATGACATTCCTGCTCTGTGTCCGTGCTGGCTCTCTCAAGTTCAATTTAATTCTTCCTTCTCAGCAAGCTTCTCCATGATGAGATCCATTTCGCGATTCAAATCAGAAATCGCTCCAGTCTGTGTTCCCACAGCCCGACCCAATCCTTCCAATTGCAATGAACAGCCGTTGGGCTCCTTAAGTGGCTGCCATCGTCTTACGAATTTGACGATAGACCAGAGCAATGCCCAGCCCAATCAGCAGGTGCCCCGCGATCACGCTTCCAAATAGGTAGATGTCTTCCACTTCCTCGATGGAAAGGACTGAGAGGCACATGATTCTCCATTCATCCCAGGAGTCTCTCACGTACCCCGCAGCAATGGTTCCATCAGGGCAGCCAGGCTCCCCTGAACCTCTTTTCCTTGTCGAAAAGACTTTGTCAATTGCGTCGAGAGTCCAGCTGACCATATCCATATTTGAAGTTTAGATTAGAGGACAGCGCAAAGAAAGAGGCTTCAAAAAAGTTCAGACAGGACAAGGACACAAGAAAGCAAGTAGGGAAGGAGGGAGCGGAGAAAAATGCAACCGCCCTCACCAAGAGGCAAGACAGAAAGGGACCTTTAGAATTCCCCTCAAGTATTTATTTATATATATTTATATATATATATATATATATATATATATTTATATATATATATATATATATATATATACATATATATATATATATATATATATATATATATATATATATATATATATATATATATATATATATATATATATATATATATGTATATATATATATATATATATATATATATATATATATATATATATATATATATATATATATATATATATATATATATATATATATACATATATATATATATATATATATATATATATATATATATATATATATATATATATATATATATATATATATATATATATATATAGGATGTTGTATTTGTGTTGTAGAATATTGGTTGTGAAATGAGCAGATTTCAATGTCAAATGAAGGTGACAACCTGACATTGATGAAACAAAAATATGGAGTTCCGATGTTGGTCAGGACCTAATAGTTGCTGAAGGTCAGGACCCAAAGGTCAGGACCTAAAAGTTGCTGAAGGTCAGGACCCAAAGGTCAGGACCTAAAAGTTGCTGAAGGTCAGGACCTAATAGCTGCTGAAGGTCAGGACCTAATAGTTGCTGAAGGTCAGGACCCAAAGGTCAGGACCTAAAAGTTGCTGAAGGTCAGGACCTAATAGCTGCTGAAGGTCAGGACCTAATAGTTGCTGAAGGTCAGGACCTAATAGTTGCTGAAGGTCAGGGCCTAAAGGTCAAGACGTAATAGTTACTGAAGGTCAGGACCTAATAGTTGCTGAAGGTCAGGGCCTAAAGGTCAAGACGTAATAGTTGCTGAAGGTCAGGACCTAATAGTTGCTGAAGGTCAGGACCTAATAGTTGCTGAAGGTCAGGGCCTAAACGTCAAGACGTAATAGTTGCTGAAGGTCAGGACCTAATAGTTGCTGAAGGTCAAGACGTAATAGTTGCTGAAAGTCAGGACCTAATAGTTGCTGAAGGTCAGGACCTAATAGTTGCTGAAGGTCAGGGCCTAAAGGTCAAGACGTAATAGTTGCTGAAGGTCAGGACCTAATAGTTGCTGAAGGTCAGGACCTAATAGTTGCTGAAGGCCAGGACCTAAAGGTCAGGACTTAATAGTTGCTGAAGGTCAGGACCTAAAGGCCAGGACCTAATAGTTGCTGAAGGTCAGGACCTAAAGGTCAGGACCTAATAGTTACTGAAGGTCAGGACCTAAAGGTCAAGACGTAATAGTTGCTGAAGGTCAGGACCTAAAGGTCAGGACCTAATGGTCAGGACCTAATAGTTGCTGAAGGTCAGGACCTAAAAGTCAGGACCTAATAGTTGCTGAAGGTCAGGACCTAACCTAAAGGTCAGGACCTAATGGTCAGGACCTAATAGTTGCTGAAGGTCAGGACCTAATAGTTGCTGAAGGTTAGGACCTAAAAGGACAAGTTGTGAAGGTTGTTTCAATGTCTGCTGGCTGTGTAGCAACACAAGTATTAGCTTTCTGACAGCTGCTAGTGTTACTAGTCTTTCTCCTGGTGTTACTAGTCTTCCTCTTGGTGTTACTAGTCTTCCTCCTAGTGTCACTAGTCTTCATACTTGCCAACCCTCCTGATTTTCCCAGGAGACTCCCGAATTTCAGTGCCCCTCCCGAAAACCTCCCAGGGCAACCATTCTCCCGAATGTCTCCCGATTTCCACCCGGACAACAATTTTGGGGGCGTGCCTTAAAGGCACTGTCTTTAACGTCCTCTACAACCTGTCGTCACTTCGGCTTTTCCTCCATACGAACAGCGTGCCGGCCAAGTCACATAATATTGCGGCTTTTCACACACACAAGTGAATGCAAGGCATGCTTGGTCAACAGCCATACAAGTCACACTGAGGGTGACCGTAAAAACAAGTTTAACACTGTTACAAATATGCGCCACACTGTGAACCCACACCAAACAAGAATGACAAACACATTTCGGGAGAACATCCGCACCGTAGCACAACATAAAAACAACAGAAAATTTACCCAGAAGCCCTTGCAGCACTACCTCTTCCAGGACGCTACAATATACACCCCTTGCCTCCCCCAACCCCTCCCAACCCACCCTCCACCCTCCCCATCTCCCGAATTCGGAGGTCTCAAGGTTGGCAAGTATGCGAGTCTTCCTCCTGGTGTCACTAGTCTTCCTCTTGGTGTTACTAGTCTTCCTCCTGGTGTCACTAGTCTTCCTCTTGGTGTTACTAGTCTTCCTCCTGGTGTCACTAATCTTCCTCTTGGTGTTAGTAGTCTTCCTCCTGGTGTCACTAGTCTTCCTCTTGGTGTTACTAGTCTTCCTCCTGGTGTCACTAGTCTTCCTCTTGGTGTTACTAGTCTTCCTCTTGGTGTCACTAGTCTTCCTCTTGGTGTTACTAGTCTTCCTCCTGGTGTTACTAGTCTTCCTCTTGGTGTCACTAGTCTTCCTCCTGGTGTCACTAGTCTTCCTCTTGGTGTCACTAGTCTTCCTCTTGGTGTTACTAGTCTTCCTCCTGGTGTCACTAGTCTTCCTCTTGGTGTTACTAGTCTTCCTCCTGGTGTCACTAGTCTTCCTCCTGGTGTTACTAGTCTTCCTCTTGGTGTTAATAGTCTTCTTCCTGGTGTCACTAGTCTTCCTCCTGGTGTCACTAGTCTTCCTCCTGGTGTCACTAGTCTTCCTCTTGGTGTTAATAGTCTTCTTCCTGGTGTCACTAGTCTTCCTCCTGGTGTCACTAGTCTTCCTCCTGGTGTTACTAGTCTTCCTCTTGGTGTTAGTAGTCTTTCTCCTGTTGTTACTAGTCTACCTCCTGGTGTCACTAGTCTTCCTCCTGGTGTTACTAGTCTTCCTCATTGTGTTACTAGTCTTCCTCCTGGTGTTAGTAGTATTCCTCTTGGTGTCACTAGTCTTCCTCCTGGTGTTACTAGTCTTCCTCTTGGTGTTAGTAGTCTTCCTCTTGGTGTTACTAGTCTACCTCATGGTGTCACTAGTCTTCCTCCTGGTGTTACTAGTCTTCTTCATGGAGTTACTAGTCTTCCTCCTGGTGTTACTAGTCTTCCCCTTGGTTTCACTAGTCTTCCTCCTGGTGTTACTAGTCTTCCTCCTGGTGTCACTAGTCTTCCTCTTGGTGTTAGTAGTCTTCCTCCTGGTGTTACTAGTCTTCCTCTTGGTGTCACTAGTCTTCCTCCTGGTGTTACTAGTCTTCATCTTGGTGTTAGTAGTCTTCCTCTTGGTGTTACTAGTCTACCTCATGGTGTCACTAGTCTTCCTCCTGGTGTTACTAGTCTTCTTCATGGAGTTACTAGTCTTCCTCCTGGTGTTACTAGTCTTCCCCTTGGTTTCACTAGTCTTCCTCCTGGTGTTACTAGTCTTCCTCCTGGTGTCACTAGTCTTCCTCTTGGTGTTAGTAGTCTTCCTCCTGGTGTTACTAGTCTTCCTCTTGGTGTTAGTAGTCTTTCTCCTGTTGTTACTAGTCTACCTCCTGGTGTCACTAGTCTTCCTCCTGGTGTTACTAGTCTTCCTCATTGTGTTACTAGTCTTCCTCCTGGTGTTAGTAGTCTTCCTCTTGGTGTCACTAGTCTTCCTCCTGGTGTTACTAGTCTTCCTCTTGGTGTTAGTAGTCTTCCTCTTGGTGTTACTAGTCTACCTCCTGGTGTCACTAGTCTTCCTCCTGGTGTTACTAGTCTTCTTCATGGAGTTACTAGTCTTCCTCCTGGTGTTACTAGTCTTCCCCTTGGTTTCACTAGTCTTCTTCATGGAGTTACTAGTCTTCCTCCTGGTGTTACTAGTCTTCCCCTTGGTTTCACTAGTCTTCCTCCTGGTGTTACTAGTCTTCCTCCTGGTGTCACTAGTCTTCCTCTTGGTGTTAGTAGTCTTCCTCCTGGTGTTACTAGTCTTCCTCCTGGTGTCACTAGTCTTCCTCTTGGTGTTAGTAGTCTTCCTCCTGGTGTTACTAGTCTTCCTCTTGGTGTCACTAGTCTTCCTTCTGGTGTTACTAGTCTTCCTCCTGGTGTTACTAGTCTTCCTCTTGGTGTGACTAGTCTTCCTCCTGATGCAGCAGGAGTAGTTAGGGTTAGATGTGACTAGTCTTCCTCCTGGTGCAGCAGGAGTAGTTAGGGTTAGATGTGACTAGTGTTCCTCCCGATGTAGCAGGATTGGTTAGGGTTAGATATGACTAGTTTTCCTCATGATGCAGCAGGAGCGGTTAGTGTTAGATGTGACTAGTCAGCAGGAGTGGTTAGTGTTAGATGTGACTAGTCAGCAGGAGTGGGGTTAGGGTTAGATGTGACTAGTCTTTCTCCTGATGCAGCAGGAGTAGTTAGGGTTCGATGTGACTAGTCTTCCTTCTGGTGCTGTAGGAGTAGATAGGGTTAGATTTGACTAGTCTTCCTCCTGGTGCAGCAGGAGTAGTTAAGGTTAGATGTGACTAGTCTTCCTCCTGGTGCAGCAGGAGTAGTTAAGGTTAGATGTGACTAGTCTTCCTCCTGATGGAGCAGGAGTAGTTAGGGTTAGATGTGACGAGTGTTCCTTCTGATGCAGCAGGATTGGTTAGGGTTAGATGTGACTAGTCTTCCTCCTGGTGCAGCAGGAGTACTTAGGGTTAGATGTGACTAGTCTTCCTCCTGATGCAGCAGGATTGGTTAGGTTTAGATGTGACTAGTCAGCAGGAGTAGTTAGGGTTAGATGTGACTAGTCTTCCTCCTGATGCAGCAGGAGTGGTTAGTGTTAGATGTGAGTAGTCAGCAGGAGTGGTTAGGGTTAGATGTGACTAGTCAGCAGGAGTGGTTAGTGTTAGACGTGACTAGTCAGCAGGAGTGGTGTACAGCACAAAAGACGTGCGTCAGCGTCCAACCAGAAAGGTGGCTTTCAGGTGTGTTGGTATGCACACGGAGGTGTGAGTCACGTCTCCACCACACCACCTTGTGTTGCTGTTTTCTCCTCCGCTAACACAAACTTATTGATTTTTCTCTCCCAACTTGGATTGAAGTCACCAATCAAGACAGGATGGCTTGACTGAAGCGTTCCAACTCTTTGTTCCTGCCAATGAAGTTCAGGTAGGACTCTCTTAATAGCAGACAAGTACGACTCTCTTGATAGCAGACAAGTACGACTCTCTTGATAGCAGACAAGTACGACTCGGTTTCAGGGAGAGTGAGTCGTGCTGAAAAACGTTTTCCACTGAGGGCCACACACCGACCAATCAAAGGAT
>NC_084565.2:65000-192500 GCF_033978685.3 Nerophis lumbriciformis
AAACTTGTAGGCTAACAGTTTGGATGCATCAAGTAAGAAAAAAGAATTGACTCTGAGGCAACAATTAGCTAACATTTTGATGTCTAAATGTATATATATATATATATATATATATATATATATATATATATATATATATATATATATCATTTAAATGTATATATATCATTTAAAAGGCAACAATTTGATGTGTAAATGTATATATATCATTTAAATATATACCGGTATATCATTTTAAAAGCTAGTGTCAAGTGGTGCAGTGTAGTTACTCCTCCTGGCCGCGCGGTGGCGGCAGTGTGGCGGTGGCAGGCCAAGTGGCGCATGCGCAGTGCCATGTAAACACCCGGTAGGCCCCTGCCTGAGACATTGGTGTCCACGTATTAGACGGCGCCATGGCAGCCAGCCCGCGCAACAAGACACCCAGGCGGCTTCGCTCCAGACACTAACGCCGATAAAAGTGTCAGAAAATCGTCTCCCACGCAAGAATGCAGGCGACAGACTGACGCATGGGAAGCGGCAGTCAGGCAAGGAAGTTTGGCGCGGCTTCTTAAAATCTCTTCAAGGTAAATGTTGACCGTCTCTTCCCACTGGGGTCCGTCTAATTCCTGGCAAGACCTACACCTCCAAACTTCTTCAAGACTCATTTGGGAGTAAAGATGACAAATAAGTTAGCATTTTGGGGTAAAGATGCCATTTAAGTTATTATTTGGGAGTAAAGATGACAAATAAGTTAGCATTTGGAGTAAAGATGACAAATAAGTTAGCATTTGGGAGTAAAGATGACAAATAAGTTAGCATTTGGGAGTAAAGATGACATATAAGGTAGCATTTTGGGGTAAAGATGACATTTAAGTTAATATTTGGGAGTAAAGATGACAAATAAGTTAGCATTTGGGAGTAAAGATGACAAATAAGTTAGCATTTGGGAGTAAAGATGACAAATAAGTTAGCATTTGGGAGTAAAGATGACATATAAGTTAGCATTTGGGAGTAAAGATGACATATAAGGTAGCATTTTGGGGTAAAGATGACATTTAAGTTAATATTTGGGAGTAAAGATGACAAATAAGTTAGCATTTGGGAGTAAAGATGACAAATAAGTTAGCATTTGGGAGTAAAGATGACAAATAAGTTAGCATTTGGGAGTAAAGATGACATATAAGTTAGCATTTGGGAGTAAAGATGACAAATACTTTAGCATTTGGGAGTAAAGATGACAAATAAGTTAGCATTTGGGAGTAAAGATGGCATATACGTTAGCATTTGGGAGTAAAGATGACAAATAAGTTAGCATTTGGGAGTAAAGATGACAAATAAGTTAGCATTTGGGAGTAAAGATGACAAATAAGTTAACATTTGGGAGTAAAGATGACAAATACATTAGCATTTGGGAGTAAAGATGACAAATAAGTTAACATTTGGGAGTAAAGATGACAAATACGTTAGCATTTGGGAGTAAAGATGACAAATAAGTTAGCATTTGGGAGTAAAGATGACAAATAAGTTAGCATTTGGGAGTAAAGATGACAAATAAGTTAACATTTGGGAGTAAAGATGACAAATATGTTAGCATTTGGGAGTAAAGATGACAAATAAGTTAGCATTTGGGAGTAAAGATGACAAATAAGTTAGCATTTGGGAGTAAAGATGACAAATAAGTTAGCATTTGGGAGTAAAGATGACAAATAAGTTAGCATTTGGGAGTAAAGATGACAAATAAGTTAGCACTTGAGAATAAAGATGAAATATCAGTTAGCATTTGGGAGTAAAGATGAAATATTGGTTAGCATTTGGGAGTAAAGATGACAAATCAGTTAGCACGTCGCGTCAGCATCTCTGGTGTGTGATGTTCCATATAGTTAGAAGCATTTATTCAGGAAACTACTTCCGGTCGTGTGTTGTTGAAGTGAACATTTCTGTTGTGCTGTTGTTGCTGCACGAGGATCTCATTTCATCTCATCTCATTTCAGCCACAACACTCAGCAGGCAGCCCTGCAAGGAGCTTTGCGGTGCCTGCTCATGAGAAAGATGAGGAACATGACAGTGATAATGTAAGCTTGTAGTGAGAAAGATGAGGAACATGACAGTGATAATGTAAGCTTGTAGTGAGAAAGATGAGGAACATGACAGTGATAATGTAAGCGTGTAGTGAGAAAGATGAGGAACATGACAATGATAATGTAAGCTTGTAGTGAGAAAGATGAAGAACATGACAGTGATAATGTAAGCTTGTAGTGAGAAAGATGAGGAACATGACAGTGATAATGTAAGCTTGTAGTGAGAAAGATGAGGAACATGACAGTGATAATATAAACATGTAGTGAGAAAGATGAGGAACATGACAGTGATAATGTAAGCTTGTAGTGAGAAAGATATATATATATATACTGTATATATATATATATATATATATATATATATAAATATATATATACTGTGTATATATATATATATATATATATATATATATATATATATATATATATATATATGTATATATACTGCGATGAGGTGGCGACTTGTCCAGGGTGTACGCCGCCTTCCGCCCGATTGTAACTGAGATAGGCTCCAGCGCCCCCGCGACCCCAAAGGGAATAAGCGGTAGAAAATGGATGGATGGATGTATATATATTTTTTACATGCATTATATGTATGTATAAATATATATTTATATATATATGCAGACAATATATATATGTATAAATGTGTGTATATATATATATATATATATATATATATATATATATATATATATACACACACACACTTTATATATACCTGTGTACACACACATTATATACTGTATGTACCCACACATTATATATATATTTATACACACACATATATATATATATATATATATATATATATATGTGTGTGTGTGTATATATATATATATATATATATATATATATATATACACACACATATATATATATATATATATATATATATATGTGTGTGCGTGTGTATGTGTGTATATAACGTGTAGCACAATTATAATGTTTTGTATAGTTGCTTCTTTTTACAAGAGATCTATATTGGATTTTACAAAATAAAAACAACTAAACAGAAAATGTAAGTATTGTAGATCGTTTTGGCATATTTACTGTGATACTTCTGCTCATAAGTTGATCAATACTAATCAAATAAAGTTATTCAATATGGAGTTTCCTGTGGGAGGCAAAAGGTCTGTGTTGAATAAAATACTAGTGTAAACAAAAATGTTGCAAATCATTGCATGCAAATAAATCAACTCCAACATTGGAGTTAGATAAAGTACCAACTTAAACCTTCCGTCTTCAGTCAAATATTTGTGTAAATAAAAATGTAGCAATTAGATCATCAGTCTAGAGAAGGCGTGTCCACTGCTCTAGAGTCCAGTGGTGATGTCCTTTACACTACTGCATCCCACGCTTTGCATTGGACTTGTGATATATGGCTTAGATGCAACTGCTCGGCCATGGAAACCCATTCCATGAAGCTCTCTGCGTACTGTACGTGGGCTAATTGGAAGGTCACATAAAGTTTGACCCCTCTCTGTCAGTTTATGTAGCCTACCTCTTGGTGGCTGAGTTGCTGTTGTTCCCAAACTCTTCACTTTTCTTATGATAAAGCTGATGATTTCAGGACTAGATTTGTTGCACAGGTAGCATCTTGTGACAGTTCCATGCTGGAAATCACTGAGTGCGGCCCATTCTTTCACAAATGTTTGTAGAAACAGTCTCCATGTCTAAGTGCTTGATTTGATACACCTGTGGCCGGGCCAAGTGATTAGTGATTCTCATCATTTGGACGGCTGGCCACCATACTTTTGGCAATATAGTGTATGTGTTCTTGTCTCACATAGGGATTGTCAATAACATTTCCCCTTTAAGTGTTGTAGAAATGTAACATTTTCCAACTTTGTAGAAAATGCAGGTTACCGGTACCCTTCAATCCTGTCTGAGTCCCGGGACCTACTTAATAGAATTCAGTAGGTGTAAGTCAAAATCATTGTTTTTCTTAATAAAATAGATCTTTTTTCAACATTGAAAAAATGAGCTGATTATATATCTTGTTTTATTATCGCACTTCTGTGCCTCAATTTCAGTTGCAAGTCCCAGACATTAGACGGCAGTAGTGTATAGTTGCAAGTCCCAGACATTAGACGGCAGTAGTGTATAGTTGCAAGTCCCAGACATTAGACGGCAGTAGTGTATAGTTGCAAGTCCCAGACATTAGACGGCAGTAGTGTATAGTTGCAAGTCCCAGACATTAGACGGCAGTAGTGTATAGTTGCAAGTCCCAGACATTAGACGGCAGTAGTGTATAGTTGCAAGTCCCAGACATTAGACGGCAGTAGTGTATAGTTGCAAGTCCCAGACATTAGACGGCAGTAGTGTATGGTTGCAAGTCCCAGACATTAGACGGCAGTAGTGTATGGTTGCTAGTCCCAGACATTAGACGGCAGTAGTGTATAGTTGCAAGTCCCAGACATTAGACGGCAGTAGTGTATAGTTGCAAGTCCCAGACATTAGACGGCAGTAGTGTATAGTTGCAAGTCCCAGACATTAGACGGCAGTAGTGTATAGTTGCAAGTCCCAGACATTAGACGGCAGTAGTGTATGGTTGCAAGTCCCAGACATTAGACGGCAGTAGTGTATAGTTGCAAGTCCCAGACATTAGACGGCAGTAGTGTATAGTTGCAAGTCCCAGACATTAGACGGCAGTAGTGTATAGTTGCAAGTCCCAGATATTAGACGGCAGTAGTGTATAGTTGCAAGTCCCAGACATTAGACGGCAGTAGTGTATGGTTGCAAGTCCCAGACATTAGACGGCAGTAGTGTATAGTTGCAAGTCCCAGACATTAGACGGCAGTAGTGTATGGTTGCTAGTCCCAGACATTAGACGGCAGTAGTGTATAGTTGCAAGTCCCAGACATTAGACGGCAGTAGTGTATAGTTGCAAGTCCCAGACATTAGACGGCAGTAGTGTATAGTTGCAAGTCCCAGACATTAGACGGCAGTAGTGTATGGTTGCAAGTCCCAGACATTAGACGGCAGTAGTGTATAGTTGCAAGTCCCAGACATTAGACGGCAGTAGTGTATAGTTGCAAGTCCCAGACATTAGACGGCAGTAGTGTATAGTTGCAAGTCCCAGACATTAGACGGCAGTAGTGTATAGTTGCAAGTCCCAGACATTAGACGGCAGTAGTGTATAGTTGCAAGTCCCAGACATTAGACGGCAGTAGTGTATAGTTGCAAGTCCCAGACATTAGACGGCAGTAGTGTATAGTTGCAAGTCCCAGACATTAGACTGCAGTAGTGTATAGTTGCAAGTCCCAGACATTAGACGGCAGTAGTGTATAGTTGCAAGTCCCAGACATTAGACGGCAGTAGTGTATAGTTGCAAGTCCCAGACATTAGACTGCAGTAGTGTATAGTTGATGATGTGTTGGCTAGTCACTTCAGTCTTTGCTGTCTTGGCCTTTGTTGCGCCCCCAAAAGTGTTAAAACTGTAAGTATCGCACTTATTACGCTTTTTAGTTGTAACATGCATCTTTCATTAACAACTTTAGATGTGTTGAAAATCACAAATGCTAATCAATAGCATGTCAATAGCAAAGCCAATGTATATTAGCATCAAGCTTGCACATTTTGGTAAAAGTGGAGCCTTACTTTGCTTACGTTGGAGCGTTGTTTGAGTCAATTTCCTTGTTGGCATTGCAACATTACCCAGAGGTAGTTTGGCTGCGTCCGCTCTCAGTGTTGCTGGAGTGATCAGCAGGTGCCAAAGTGAGGCACCGTAACATGGCACCTTGGATTGTATGTGAATCAGTGACCAGGGATTGAGTCGGTACCAAAAAAAGTACCCGATTCAGTACCCATCTTGAATATTGTGTAGAACATTTGGCCCAAAACTACTGGGACATGACTTTTGGGCAGGACTGAGGGAAACACAGAAGATGCAACCTTGTGATTATGGACTACCCTGCTGGCCACATGGATGGAAGGTAGCACACAGTTCTTGTGATTATGGACTACCCTGCTGGCCACATGGATGGAAGGTAGCACACAGTTCTTGTGATTATGGACTACCCTGCTGGCCACATGGATGGAAGGTAGCACACAGTTCTTCTGATTATGGACTACCCTGCTGGCCACATGGATGGAAGGTAGCACACAGTTCTTGTGATTATGGACTACCCTGCTGGCCACATGGATGGAAGGTAGCACACAGTTCTTGTGATTATGGACTACCCTGCTGGCCACATGGATGGAAGGTAGCACACTGTTCTTGTGATTATGGACTACCCTGCTGGCCATATGGATGGAAGGTAGCACACAGTTCTTGTGATTATGGACTACCCTGCTGGCCACATGGATGGAAGGTAGCACACAGTTCTTGTGATTATGGACTACCCTGCTGGCCACATGGATGGAAGGTAGCACACAGTTCTTGTGATTATGGACTACCCTGCTGGCCACATGGATGGATGGTAGCACACAGTCCTTGTTACTAATATGCAGCCAGGCCAAAGGCTTTCAGTAACCTCTGCTAAACATTTGAAGCAAACCTTTCTGGCTCATCAAGCATGCACGCTGCGTCCCGAGTCATTGTCCCAAGTCATCGTCCCAAGTCAAGTCGTTGTCCCAAGTCGTTGTCCCAAGTCGTTGTCCCAAGTCATCGTCCCAAGTCATTGTCAAGTCATTGTCAAGTCATTGTCAAGTCAAGTCATTGTCCCAAGTCGTTGTCCCAAGTCGTTGTCCCAAGTCATCGTCCCAAGTCATTGTCAAGTCAAGTCATTGTCCCAAGTCATTGTCAAGTCAAGTCATTGTCCCAAGTCATTGTCAAGTCAAGTCATTGTCCCAAGTCGTTGTCAAGTCAAGTCATTGTCAAATCAAGTCATTATCAAGTCAAGTCATTGTCAAGTCAAGTCATTGTCCCAAGTCATTGTCAAGTCAAGTCATTGTCAAGTCAAGTCATTGTCAAATCAAGTCATTGTCAAGTCAAGTTATTGTCCCATTTCATTGTCAAGTCAAGTCATTGTCAAATCAAGTCATTGTCAAATCAAGTCATTGTCAAGTCATTGTCCCAAGTCAAGTCATTGTCCCAAGTCAAGTCATTGTCCCAAGTCATTGTCAAGTCAAGTCATTGTCCCAAATCATTGTCAAGTCAAGATAAGTCATTGTCCCAAGTCGTTGTCAAGCCAAGTCATTGTCAAGTCAAGTCATTGTCCCAAGTCATTGTCAAGCCAAGTCATTGTCAAGTCAAGTCATTGTCCCAAGTCATTGTCAAGTCATTGTCAAGTCAAGTCATTGTCAAGTCAAGTCATTGTCCCAAGTCGTTGTCAAGCCAAGTTGTTGTCAAGCCAAGTCATTGTCAAGTCAAGTCGTTGTCAAGCCAAGTCATTGTCAAGTCAAGTCATTGTCCCAAGTCATTGTCAAGTCAAGTCATTGTCAAGTCAAGTCAAGTCATTGTCAAGTCAAGTCGTTGTCAAGCCAAGTCGTTGTCAAGCCAAGTCATTGTCAAGTCAAGTCATTGTCCCAAGTCTTTGTCATGTCAAGTCATTGTCCCAAGTCATAGTCAAGTCAAGTCATAGTCAAGTCAAGTCATTGTCCCAAGTCATTGTCCCAAGTCGTTGTCAAGCCAAGTCATTGTCAAGTCAAGTCATTATCCCAAGTCATTGTCAAGTCATTGTCAAGTCATTGTCAAGTCAAGTCATTGTCCCAAGTCATTGTCAAGTCATAGTCAAGTCAAGTCATTGTCCCAAGTCATTGTCAAGTCATAGTCAAGTCAAGTCATTGTCCCAAGTCATTGTCAAGTCATAGTCAAGTCAAGTCATTGTCCCAAGTCGTTGTCAAGCCAAGTCATTGTCAAGTCAAGTCATTGTCCCAAGTCATTGTCAAGCCAAGTCATTGTCAAGTCAAGTCATTGTCCCAAGTCATTGTCAAGTCATTGTCAAGTCAAGTCATTGTCAAGTCATCGTCCCAAGTCATTGTCAAGTCAAGTCAAGTCATAGTCAAGTCATAGTCAAGTCAAGTCATTGTCCCAAGTCATTGTCAAGGCAAGTCATAGTCAAGTCAAGTCAAGTCATTGTCAAGTCAAGTCATTGTCCCAAGTCATTGTCAAGTCATAGTCAAGTCAAGTCATTGTCCCAAGTCATCGTCCCAAGTCATTGTCAAGTCAAGTCAAGTCATAGTCAAGTCATTGTCCCAAGTCATTGTCAAGGCAAGTCATAGTCAAATCAAGTCAAGTCATTGTCAAGTCAAGTCAAGTCATAGTCAAGTCATAGTCAAGTCAAGTCAAGTCATTGTCCCAAGTCATTGTCAAGTCAAGTCATAGTCAAGTCAAGTCAAGTCATTGTCCCAAGTCATTGTCCCAAGTCATTGTCAAGTCGAGTCATTGTCCCAAGTCGCTCATCAAGCATGCACGCCACGTCCCAAGTCCTCTGGGAGCACACAAAGCCCCTGGGATTTATGGGGAAGCCTCAGGAGAAGGAATGCCTGCTTGTGGGCGGGGCCCACTTGAAGGGAAAAAATGTGCACTTTGACCCTGTCTGCCAGTCCATTAGCATTTGGCCGCTGCCAAGGTTCACAGGTGACGTGGGGAAGTAGATACTTTGCGATGGAAACGCTGACTGCTCTTCATGTTCTCTGGCCCCGCAGGTGGCGACAGACAAGGTTGCAGGTAAGCTGAGTTCAACTCTCTCATGGGTGAAGAACTCGGTGTCTCAGATGGCTAGCCAGGTGGCCACGCCCACGACCTTGCCGACCTCCACGTCTCTGTCCTCGCCGGCCCTCTCGTCATCCTCGCCGTCCCTGCTCAGCCCGGATGACGAGCAGCTGCTCGCCAAGCTGGAGCAGCAGAACAGGTAGATGAATGATTAGTACTCTTTTAGCTGCAACATCATTCAGTCTCAAAACTGTTGTTAAGTTGATTTACTGAAAGTAATCAGATACTATCTGCACTCCTGTTACTAAGCACTCATTCTTCTGTTCTTTCATACTTTACATTCATTTTCAGCTACACTACCTATTTGGGTATCCATCTAATAGCAAGTAGTTGCAAGGGCAGTATCGGCCATACCGATGCTGATACTTCAAATTGTCAATATTATTGATGATTAGCCTATTATGTGGACTACAGTCACACCCACTACATTTATAAATGAATATCATTTCCATATACAGTATTACCTGCACCAGACTATAAGCCACAGATATATACGTTGTGAATTGAGTTAATTACACAGTAAGATTTACTAAACGTTTATTTACATATGATGCCTGTAACACCGCAGTAAAACGGCTGATCAAATAAAACAGAAGTCATGGTCACGGACCCACTAGCTGCACAAGCTCAATAACTCCATGCTGACGTTTAGGTGAATTTACTGAGGAATTTGTGAAACTGAAACAATACAAAAAGAACGCCGTTGTAATTTAACAATACTAAAACAGACACTTGTTAGCTTATGCTAACGACGCTAGCTTGATTACATTACGGTAGCACGTACAAATATGCATGGAAACACTCCTACAGACATCACACATGGGACTGTTTAGTAATTAAGAATTCATCCATCCATTTTCTACCGCTTGTCCCTTTCGGGGTCGCGGGGGGTGCTGGAGCCTATCTCAGCTGCATTCGGGCAGAAGGCGGGGTACACCCTGGACAAGTCGCCACTCATCACAGGGCCAACACAGATAGACAACATTTACACACTAGGGACCATTTAGTGTTGCCAATAAACCTATCCCCAGGTGCATGTCTTTGGAGGTGGGAGGGGCCTATCCCCAGGTGCATGTCTTTGGAGGTGGGAGGGGCTTATCCCCAGGTGCATGTCTTTGGAGGTGGGAGGGGCCTATCCCCAGGTGCATGTCTTTGGAGGTGGGAGGAAGCCGGAGTACACGGAGGGAACCCACGTAGTCACGGGGAGAACATGCAAACTCCACACAGGAAGATCCCGAGCCCGGGATTGAAGTCAGGACTACTCAGGACCTTCGTATTGTGTGCCACAGTGTTGCCGTAATTAAGAATTGTTTTAGTTATATTGTAAAACTTACAAACGTTGCTTGAACTAATGAATGAAGAATCCATACGAGTAGAACGCTACAGATGGCTGGAAGACGAAACAGCACTTGTACTTCCGGGTTAAAACTCACATCTAAATGGAAGGGCACTGCAGCAAACTCGCCCATAAGATGGCGCCATAGCACAAACAATAACACACCTATTCAGTGTCTTTGCTTGTTTTTTGTTTTTTTTAAAACTATTTTCAACTATGGCCGTCCGCTAAGAAAAATCCATAAATTAGGTGCACCATTTTCTAATCCGCGGTGTTCAAAGCGTAGTAAAAAAGTAGCGGCATATAGTCCAGAATTTACGTAAGTTTTATAAATAGGTTGCTATTATTGCTATTTTTATGACCTATGGAAAATAAGGAGCAAGAGAAAAATATATAAAATGTAAAGATTGTATTTGATGAAAAAACAGCAACATAAGTGAGTTTCTCAGTTGAATAAACACTCGCTGAGGGTTTGTTTGTGCCGTCGGAACCTCACCGAATTAACTTTTCCTAGTCGGGATGTGCAATCAGAACCTCACCGAGTTAACTTCTCCTAGTCGGGATGTGCAATCAGAACCTCACCGAGTCAACTTCTCCCAGTCGGGATGTGCAATCAGAACCTCACCAAGTTAACTTCTCCTAGTCGGGATGTGCAATCAGAACCTCACCGAGTCTAAGCGAGTCAACTTCTCCCAGTCGGGATGTGCAGTCAGAACCTCACCGAGTCTAAGCGAGTCAACTTCTCCCAGTCGGGATGTGCAGTCAGAACCTCACCGAGTCTAAGCGAGTCAACTTCTCCCAGTCGGGATGTGCAGTCAGAACCTCACCAAGTCAACTTCTCCCAGTCGGGATGTGCAATCAGAACCTCACCGAGTTAACTTCTCCGAGTCGGGATGTGCAATCAGAACCTCACCGAGTCTAAGCGAGTCAACTTCTCCCAGTCGGGATGTGCAGTCAGAACCTCACCGAGTCAAAGCGAGTGAACTTCTCCCAGTCGGAATGTGCAATCAGAACCTCACCGAGTCAACTTCTCCCAGTCGGGATGTGCAATCAGAACCTCAGCGAGTCAACTTCTCCCAGTCGGGATGCGCAATCAGAACCTCACCGAGTCAACTTCTCCCAGTCGGGATGCGCAATCAGAACCTCACCGAGTCAACTTCTCCCAGTCGGGATGCGCAATCAGAACCTCACCGAGTCAACTTCTCCCAGTCGGGATGCGCAATCAGAACCTCACCGAGTCAACTTCTCCCAGTCGGGATGTGCAATCAGAACCTCACCGAGTTAACTTCTCCCAGTCGGGATGTGCAATCAGAACCTCACCAAGTTAACTTCTCCTAGTCGGGATGTGCAATCAGAACCTCACCGAGTCTAAGCGAGTCAACTTCTCCCAGTCGGGATGTGCAGTCAGAACCTCACCGAGTCTAAGCGAGTCAACTTCTCCCAGTCGGGATGTGCAGTCAGAACCTCACCGAGTCTAAGCGAGTCAACTTCTCCCAGTCGGGATGTGCAGTCAGAACCTCACCAAGTCAACTTCTCCCAGTCGGGATGTGCAATCAGAACCTCACCGAGTTAACTTCTCCGAGTCGGGATGTGCAATCAGAACCTCACCGAGTCTAAGCGAGTCAACTTCTCCCAGTCGGGATGTGCAGTCAGAACCTCACCGAGTCAAAGCGAGTGAACTTCTCCCAGTCGGAATGTGCAATCAGAACCTCACCGAGTCAACTTCTCCCAGTCGGGATGCGCAATCAGAACCTCACCGAGTCAACTTCTCCCAGTCGGGATGTGCAATCAGAACCTCACCGAGTTAACTTCTCCCAGTCGGGATATGCAATCAGAACCTCACAGAGTCAACTTCTCCGAGTCAAGATGTGCAAACAGAACCTCACCGAGTCAAAGCGAGTCAACTTCTCCCAGTCGGGATGTGCAATCAGAACCTCACCAAGTCAACTTCTCCCAGTCGGGATGTGCAATCAGAACCTCACCGAGTCAACTTCTCCCAGTCGGGATGTGCAATCAGAACCTCACCGAGTTAACTTCTCCCAGTCGGGATGTGCAATCAGAACCTCACCGAGTTAACTTCTCCCAGTCGGGATATGCAATCAGAACCTCACAGAGTCAACTTCTCCGAGTCGAGATGTGCAAACAGAACCTCACCGAGTCAAAGCGAGTCAACTTCTCCCAGTCGGGATGTGCAATCAGAACCTCACCAAGTCAACTTCTCCCAGTCGGGATGTGCAATCAGAACCTCACCGAGTCAACTTCTCCCAGTCGGGATGTGCAATCAGAACCTCACCGAGTTAACTTCTCCCAGTTGGAATGTGCAATCAGAACCTCACCGAGTCAACTTCTCCGAGTCGAGATGTGCAATCAGAACCTCACCGAGTTAACTTCTCCCAGTCGGGATGTGCAATCAGAACCTCACAGAGTCAACTTCTCCGAGTCGAGATGTGCAATCAGAACCTCACCGAGTCAAAGCGAGTCAACTTCTCCCAGTCGGGATGTGCAATCAGAACCTCACCAAGTCAACTTCTCCCAGTCGGGATGTGCAATCAGAACCTCACCGAGTTAACGTCTCCGAGTCGGGATGTGCAATCAGAACCTCACCGAGTCAACTTCTCCCAGTCGGGATGTGCAGTCAGAACCTCACCGAGTCAAAGCGAGTGAACTTCTCCCAGTAGGGATGTGCAATCAGAACCTCACCGAGTCAACTTCTCCCAGTCGGGATGTGCAATCAGAACCTCACAGAGTTAACTTCTCCCAGTCGGGATGTGCAATCAGAACCTCACCGAGTCAACTTCTCCGAGTCGAGATGTGCAATCAGAACCTCACCGAGTCAAAGCGAGTCAACTTCTCTCAGTCGGGATGTGCAATCAGAACCTCACCAAGTCAACTTCTCCCAGTCGGGATGTGCAATCAGAACCTCACCGAGTTAACGTCTCCGAGTCGGGATGTGCAATCAGAACCTCACCGAGTCAACTTCTCCCAGTCGGGATGTGCAATCAGAACCTCAACGAGTTAACTTCTCCCAGTCGGGATGTGCAATCAGAACCTCACCGAGTCAACTT
The DNA here is from genome assembly GCF_033978685.3 of Nerophis lumbriciformis. Lineage (NCBI taxonomy): Eukaryota > Metazoa > Chordata > Actinopteri > Syngnathiformes > Syngnathidae > Nerophis > Nerophis lumbriciformis. The sequence goes on from NC_084565.2 coordinate 78,120, forward strand.
CTCCGAGTCGAGATGTGCAATCAGAACCTCACCGAGTCAAAGCGAGTCAACTTCTCCCAGTCGGGATGTGCAATCAGAACCTCACCAAGTCAACTTCTCCCAGTCGGGATGTGCAATCAGAACCTCACCGAGTTAACGTCTCCGAGTCGGGATGTGCAATCAGAACCTCACCGAGTCAACTTCTCCCAGTCGGGATGTGCAGTCAGAACCTCACCGAGTCAAAGCGAGTGAACTTCTCCCAGTAGGGATGTGCAATCAGAACCTCACCGAGTCAACTTCTCCCAGTCGGGATGTGCAATCAGAACCTCACCGAGTCAACTTCTCCCAGTCGGGATGTGCAATCAGAACCTCACCGAGTCAACTTCACCCAGTCGGGATGTGCAATCAGAACCTCACCGAGTCAACTTCACCCAGTCGGGATGTGCAATCAGAACCTCACCGAGTTAACTTCTCCCAGTCGGGATGTGCAATCAGAACCTCACCGAGTTAACTTCTCCCAGTCGGGATGTGCAATCAGAACCTCACCGAGTTAACTTCTCCCAGTCGGGATGTGCAATCAGAACCTCACCGAGTCAACTTCTCCGAGTCGAGATGTGCAATCAGAACCTCACCGAGTCAAAGCGAGTCAACTTCTCCCAGTCGGGATGTGCAATCAGAACCTCACCAAGTCAACTTCTCCCAGTCGGGATGTGCAATCAGAACCTCACCGAGTTAACGTCTCCGAGTCGGGATGTGCAATCAGAACCTCACCGAGTCAACTTCTCCCAGTCGGGATGTGCAGTCAGAACCTCACCGAGTCAAAGCGAGTGAACTTCTCCCAGTAGGGATGTGCAATCAGAACCTCACCGAGTCAACTTCTCCCAGTCGGGATGTGCAATCAGAACCTCACCGAGTCAACTTCTCCCAGTCGGGATGTGCAATCAGAACCTCACCGAGTCAACTTCTCCCAGTCGGGATGTGCAATCAGAACCTCACCGAGTCAACTTCACCCAGTCGGGATGTGCAATCAGAACCTCACCGAGTTAACTTCTCCCAGTCGGGATGTGCAATCAGAACCTCACCGAGTCAACTTCTCCCAGTCGGGATGTGCAATCAGAACCTCACCGAGTTAACTTCTCCCAGTCGGGATGTGCAATCAGAACCTCACCGAGTCAACTTCTCCCAGTCGGGATGTGCAATCAAGGAAATATTTCCTCCTAGCTTCAAGTTGAAATTGACAAGCCCAGTGGAACAAAATCAATCAAGTCCAGTCCAGTGGCTCATAAAGTCTGCTCAAACACACACACCACTGATACTAATACTAATAATACTACTAACACACTACTATTGATAATACACATACACTACTAATACTAATACTAATACACATTCACTACTAATACTAATTCACTACTAATACTAATACACTACTAATACTAATACAATAGTAATACTAATACACTACTAATACACTAGAAATACTAATACTAATACACTACTACCGTAATACTAATACTAACACACTAGAAATACTAATACTAATACACTACTACTGTAATACTAATACTAATAAACTACTAATATAATACATATACTAATACTAATACACTACTAATAACACACATACACTACTACTACTACTACTAATACACTTACACTAATACTAATACACTACTAATACTAATACACTACAAATACTAATACTGATACACTACTAATAACACACATACACTACTATTACTACTAATCCACACACACACCAAGTCATGTCCACACTGACTAGATACACAACATCACACACACTACTACTACTACTACTACTAATCCACATACAGCAAGTCATGTCCACACTGACTAGATACACAACGACACACACACTACTACTACTACTATTACTACTAATCCATATACAGCAAGTCATGTCCACACTGACTAGATACACAACGACACACACACTATTACTACTAATCCACATACAGCAAGTCATGTCGACACTGACTAGACTCCCATGTAGACAAGCTAAGTGTTGGTGTGAACTTTGACCCCCAGCATGTAGCTGGGTCCTGTAACAACATGGCTGTGTGCTCGGCCAATCATGGCTCTTTGTGTTGCAAAGAGTTGAACAGGCCTTTTGACCTGCACTGGCAGACACACACACACACACACACACACACACACACACACACACACATGAGGACCTGCACTAGCAGACACACACACACACACACACACACACACACACACGCACACACATGAGGACCTGCACTGGCAGACACACACACACACATGAGGACCTGCCCTGCCAGTCACATACATGAGGACCTTGTTTTTGGAGCGTCTGGAAGCACCAGGAGGAGAAGATCAAGAACTGGTCCTGGTACGACCTTCATTGTGGACTTGGTGTTGACACAGAGAACTTGAGATGATCGCAAGATGCTGCAGTTGTGGCTGAGAAACCAGCTGGTCTTCTACGTGAGAAGCTCCCTCGCCTTCCAAATGCGGCTGTAACCTGAGTCCACTATTTGACCTCTGCCATTTTCCAAGATCAGGACTGCAGGTCAAAGGTCAGCAGATGTTTTGGGAGTGTGAGACAGCACACAGTGTTGTGTGCCTGCATGGAGTAAAGCAGTCAAGTTCCAGGAGCACCTGGGAAGATATTGCTATCTGATTCTATCCAATAAGTCTTGACTTGTGCAATGCTAATCATCTAAATGTAAACACACACACTCTTCCATTTGACTGAAGGCCAACAAGCCGCAAGCAGATACACAACAGCTAAGCACACAGTAGCATACAAGCTAGATGTATGTGATTAGGCCTCGTTTCCACTGCACACCAAATCGGATGTATTGTTTGCCCTCAAGTGTCACACATCTGACTGTCTACACGCTCCAAAGTGCTTCTAAGACTACATTTACACCGTAGGCCCCAGTCAGACTTTTTTTTACAGCTGACTGTTTACACGGCAAGTACAATGTGATTTTTATCCAGTGTAAACGCGCACAGGCCCTTATGTGGCCCCTATGTGGCCTCCACGTCACTTGCATGCACACTCAGATAAAGTGAAAACAAAGGAAGTTGACTGGGAGGAAGTCGCTACTACTACAAAATAAAATAAAAGTTGCAACACTTTAAAATGAGTGTTTTTAGGTGAAAGTAAAGTAAAGTAATATAATGTATGAATGGATGTATATAGTGTAATATAGTTAGTAGGGTTGTAATTAGATATGTCTGATAATATCGGCTGATAAATGCTTTAAAATATATCGGAAATTCTCGGTATCTTTTTTTTTTTTTTTTTTAAATTAAATCAACATAAAAAACACAAGATACACTTACAATTAGTGCACCAACTCAAAAAACCTCCCTCCCCCACTCATTCACACAAAAGGGTTGTTTCTTTCTGTTATTAATATTGTGGTTCCTACATTATATATCAATATATATCAATACAGTCTGCAGGGATACAGTCCGTAAGCACACATGATTGTGCGTGCTGCTGGTCCAATAATAGTACTAACCTTTAACACTTCATTTTACTCCTTTTCATTCATTACTAGTTTCTATGTAACTGTTTTTATATTGTTTTACTTTCTTTTTTATTCAAGAAAATGTTTTTCATTTATTTATCTTATTTTATTTAATTATTTTTTTTAAAAAGGACCTTCACCATACCTGGTTGTCCAAATTAGGCATAATAATGTGTTAATTCCACGACTGTATATATCGGTATCGGTTGGTATCGGTAATTAAGAGTTGGACAATATCGGATATCGGCAAAAAAGCCATTATCGGACATCCCGAGTTGTAATCTTGTAATGGCTGTTTAGTAGAGGAGACACGGACATCAGATTTATTTTGACACTCACATGTAAGCAAATGTGCCACAGCGTCAATTCCTGTCTTTCAACAATCGCTATTTCTTCAGAATCAAAAATATATACACATATATTACATATAGACTATTATTTGTACACTATTGACAAGTGATGCACTGAAAATGTGCTGGTCTTAAATAGACTTTGCCGTTGTAATGAAATATCCAATTCCACTGGCGACTACGTCCTTCCCCAAGTGACTTAGTCACATCCAGGTCGCATTGCGTTTATTTATTTATTTAATTTAATTTTTGTTGTCCTGTCCAGCTTCTCAGGCAAATCATATAGTAGATGTAGATGCCCATATCAGCTGTTCAGATTGACTTTACAAAAGAGAAGTGTAGGATACTTCTCTTGTTGCCTTATTTGTATTTGACTTTATTAAATGTATTTATATTATCATTTAGTGCAGTCGGGCCGGAGCAGGAGGGGATAGAAAGAGAAAAAAAAGAAGACGGGGGGAAATTGTGGGGACAAGAGGGGGATTAGACAGAGAGACAAAAACAACAACAACAACAACAGAGCAACATCAGCAAATAGGACATGTACAAATATGATGGTAAAAGTAATAGCAAATAAGCAGTTAGCGAAAATAAAAAATAATCCAGAAATGACAATGAGCATTATTACACTACAAATGGAACAATAGAAATACCAATATTGATAATGAACAATACCAATACTTTACCTTTATTATCAACAATTCAGTTGTTCAAATGCAACAATACATATACGTAATGATAACTTCAGATACGAAAGAATGCAGAAAAATGGATGGGGAGAAAGAGAAGCAACCCGCATTAACCTTGTAGATTGTTATAGTAACAATAGGTTAAGCTTTGTCAGTGTGCCATGTGTTATACCCAGTTTACCCTAGGGCAACAACGTTAATATATGTTTGATGAAACCTGATTATGTGCATGAGTGTATGTATTGTGGTATCTGATTCTCACCAAGACACAGGATTGGATTTGCAGCAAGCCGAAAAGGGCATTTATTGTACAAGTCTTTTTTAGGAAGGGCGGGGTGTGGAAGTAGCAAACTTAAAGTGTCCATTAATAAACATAAATATCTCCCATCTGGGGCTCTCAGTCCTTCACACAGCACACTTCTTTAAAGGTCAAAGGTCTTTGCCTATCAAACAAGAGAAACACAACATCAATCAATCAATCAATCAATCTTTATTTATATAGCCCTAAATCACAAGTGTCTCAAAGGGCTGCACAAGCCACAACGACATCCTCGGTACAAAGCCCACATACGGGCAAGGAAAAACTCACCCCAGTGGGACGTCGATGTGAATGACTATGAGAAACCTTGGAGAGGACCGCATATGTGGGTAACCCCCCCCCTCTAGGGGAGACCGAAAGCAATGGATGTCGAGTGGGTCTGACATAATATTGTGAGAGTCCAGTCCAAAATGGATCCAACATAATAGTAAGAGTCCAGTCCATAGTGGGGCCAGCAGGACACCATCCCGAGCGGAGACGGGTCAGCAGCGTAGAGATGTTCCCAGCCGATGCACAGGCGAGCGGTCCACCCCGGGTCCCGACTCTGGACAGCCAGCACTTCATCCATGGCCACCGGACCTGTGCCCCCCTCCCCTCAAGGAAAAGGGGAGCAGAGGAGAAAAGAAAAGAAACGGCAGATCAACTGGTCTAACAGGGGGGCTATTTAAAGGCTAGAGTATACAAATGAGTTTTAAGATGGGACTTAAATGCTTCTACTGAGGTAGCATCTCTAATTGTTACCGGGAGGGCATTCCATAGTACTGGAGCCCGAATAGAAAACGCTCTATAGCCCGCAGACTTTTTTTGGGCTCTGGGAATCACTAATAAGCCGGAGTTCTTTGAACGCACATTTCTTGCCGGGACATATGGTACAATGCAATCGACAAGATAGGACGGAGCTAGACCGTGTAGTATTTTATACGTAAGTAGTAAAACCTTAAAGTCACATCTTAAGTGCACAGGAAGCCAGTGCAGGTGAGCCAGTATAGGCGTAATATGATCAAACTTTCTTGTTCTTGTCAAAAGTCTAGCAGCCGCATTTTGTACCAACTGTAATTTTTTAATGCTAGACATAGGGAGACCCGAAAATAATACGTTACAGTAGTCGAGACGAGACATAACGAACGCATGAATAATGATCTCAGCGTCGCTAGTGGATAAAATAGAACGAATTTTAGCGATATTACGGAGATGAAAGAAGGCCGTTTTAGTAACACTCTTAATGTGTGATTCAAACAAGAGAGTTGGGTGGAAGATAATACCCAGATTCTTTACTGATTCGCCTTGTGTAATTGTTTGGTTGTCAAATGTTAAGGTGGTATTATTAAATAAATGTCGGTGTTTAGCAGGACCGATAATCAGCATTTCCGTTTTCTTGGCGTTGAGTTGCAAGAAGTTAGCGGACATCCATTGTTTAATTTCATTAAGACACGCCTCCAGCTGACTACAATCCGGCGTGTTGGTCAGCTTTAGGGGCATGTAGAGTTGGCTGTCATCAGCATAGCAATGAAAGCTAACACCGTATTTGCGTATGATGTCGCCTAGCGGCAGCATGTAAATACTAAAGAGTGCAGGGCCAAGAACCGAACCCTGAGGAACTCCGCACGTTACCTTAACATAGTCCGAGGTCACATTATTATGGGAGACGCATTGCATCCTGTCAGTAAGATAAGAGTTAAACCACGACAAAGCTAAGTCTGACATACCAATACGTGTTTTGATACGCTCTAATAAAATATTATGATCGACGGTATCGAAAGCAGCGCTAAGATCAAGAAGCAGCAACATAGATGACGCATCAGAATCCATCGTTAGCAGTAGATCATTAGTCATTTTTGCGAGGGCTGTCTCCGTAGAGTGATTTGCCCTGAAACCGGATTGAAAAGGTTCACAGAGATTGTTAGACACTAAGTGTTCATTTAGCTGCTGTGCGACAATTTTTTCGAGGATTTTCGAAATAAAGGGAAGGTGGGACACCGGTCGGTAGTTTACCATGAGGTCAGGATCAAGGTTAGGTCTTTTGAGCAGAGGATGAATAACCGCTTTCTTGAATGCTAGGGGAACAGTGCCAGAGGAAAGTGATAAGTTTATAATATTTAGCACTGATGGACCTAATAATACAAAAAGCTCCTTGATAAGTTTCCCAGGAAGTGGGTCAAGTAAACATGTTGTTTGTTTTATCCCACTTACACGCTGTAATAGTTCCTCTAATGTTATTTCATCAAAAAGAGAGAGACTATTTTGTATTGCAGTATCCGTCGTAGATACAGTTGTATCTGTGTTCATAGAACCCAGTTGTAGCTGGGATGCGTTGTCTTTAATCTCCTTTCTAATGAGTTCAATTTTCTTATTAAAGAAATTCATAAAGTCATCTGCCGAGTGGGTGGAGCTATTGGGAGGAGTCCCTTGTTGGGTTAGCGATGCTACTGTACTAAATAAAAATTTAGGGTCGTTTTTGTTGAGGCGGATGAGATTTGAGTAATATTTAGCTTTAGCTAAGGTAAGCATGCGTTTATACGATATTAAACTATCACTCCATGCTTGATGGAAAACCTCAAGCTTGGTCGCGCGCCATTTGCGTTCCAACTTTCTACATGATAATTTATGAGCTCTGGTTTCCTCTGTAAACCATGGGGTGTGCCTTTTAGGGGCCCTTTTTTGTTTTAGCGGTGCTATACTATCAATGGTTTTGCGCAGGGCATTGTCAAAGTTGTTAGTGAGGTTATCAATAGAGCCGACATAATTTGGGAATGGTGCCATTACCGAAGGCAGTAGGTCAGCAAGAGTCATCGTTGTGGCGGCATTAATGTTGCGGCTGCTATAGCAGTTATTATTATTATTAGTTTGTTGACAATGAGTCAGAACTTCGAATTTTATAAGGTAATGATCGGACATTACTTTAGTATACGGGAGTACCATAACTTTGGAGGTGGTGACACCCCTGACCAGCACTAGATCTATCGTATTGCCGTTGCGATGCGTAGGTTCATTTATTATTTGTGTAAGACCACAGCTATCAATTATAGTCTGGAGCGCCACGCACTGAGGGTCCGATGGGGTATTCATATGGATATTAAAGTCCCCCATTATGATTATATTGTCTGCGTGCGTCACTAGATCAGCAACGAACTCTGAGTATTCATTAATAAAGTCCGAGTAGGGCCCTGGGGGGCGGTAGATAACAGCCATATCGAGAGGCAGCGGTGCGACAGACCTCATAGTAAGCACCTCAAACGATTTGTATTTATTATTTAGGTTAGGGGTAAGGTTAAAGTTTTCATTGTATATTAGTGCGACCCCCCCACCCCTTTTAAGGGGACGGGCAATATGCGCATTCGTATAGTTAGGAGGAGATGCCTCATTTAGCGCAAAAAATTCGTCTGGTTTGAGCCAGGTTTCGCTAAGACCAATGACGTTAAGATTGTTGTCTCTAATGACCTCATTAACTAATAACGTTTTGGGAGACAATGATCTTATGTTTAAAAAGCCCATATTATAAGTATTGGGCTGTTTTGACGAGTTTTTGTTTAAATTATCCGTAGTAGAAATATTAATAATGTTGCGTTTATTATACGTAGTGCACTTTAAATAGTTTCGACCATATCTAGGAATTGATACGACGGGAATTTTCAGATTGTTTGCTTGATGCTGCGATCGACTGAACGCATCATGATTTGCCTCCTCAGTAGAATGCATATCTACCCCGGACACATTCACAACAGAAAACACATTATGTGAGTTGTGTGTTATTCTAAGAAAATTGCTATGCGTACAGGAATTATCCAGCCTGGTGCTGGCTAGTTCTAGCTTAACTGACTCCTCACCCGGACTAGCAGGCTCTGTAATTGCCTGTGACCGGGCTTGCTCTAGTGTAGTTAGTCAAATGTGACTTAAACAGTAGTCTATATTCTTAGACAGGATGATGGCGCCTTCCTGGTTAGGGTGAACATAAGTAAAACATTTCACCAGTAATGTCTTTAGTGGGGAAATAGTGGATGTCTCACTTACCGCCTGATGCACCTGCCTTGACACAGAGGAGAGCCAGACCTAAATGAGGCAGAGTCAAGTAGGGTTTGTAGCTGGGCCCCACCTGGCCGCACAGCTGGTGACACTTCAGGCTGATTGAGCAGGTACAGGGGAATGTACCGCCCCTCGATGATGCGGCCAAGGCTGGGGCGTTGTCTTCCTTGTTCCACTCTGCCTCCATTCCCTGGCTCCTCCCCTGTGAGGTGCCTACCTGTCAGGCGGTGCTTGAGTGAGACTCCACAGTATGCATATGTACTTGTATATGTACAGTATGTGTATATGTGTTTGACAGTGAATGTATATGTACAGTATGTGTATATGTGTTTGTACAGTGAATGTATATGTACAGTATGTGTATATGTGTTTGTACAGTGAATGTATATGTACAGTATGTGTATATGTGTTTGTACAGTGAATGTATATGTACAGTATGTGTATATGTATGTTTGTACAGTGAATGTATATGTACAGTATGTGTATATGTGTTTGTACAGTGAATGTATATGTACAGTATGTGTATGTGTGTTTGTACAGTGAATGTATATGTACAGTATGTGTATATGTGTTTGTACAGTGAATGTATATGTACAGTATGTGTATATGTGTTTGTACAGTGAATGTATGTGTACAGTATGTGTATGGACGGCGTGGCGCAGTGGAAGAATGGCCGTGCGCGACCCGAGGGTCCCTGGTTCAATCCCCACCTAGTACCAACCTCGTCATGTCCGTTGTGTCCTGAGCAAGACACTTCACCCTTGCTCCTGATGGGTGCTGGTTAGCGCCTTGCATGGCAGCTCCCTCCATCAGTGTGTGAATGTGTGTGTGAATGGGTAAATGTGGAAGTAGTGTCAAAGCGCTTTGAGTACCTTGAAGGTAGAAAAGCGCTATACAAGTACAACCCATTTATCATTTATTATTTATGTGTGTGTTTGTACAGTGAATGTATATGTACAGTATGTGTATATGTGTTTGTACAGGTCAATGTATATGTACAGTATGTGTATATGTGTATGTACAGTATGTGTATATGTACAGTATGTGTATATGTATGTTTGTACAGTGAATGTATATGTACAGTATGTGTATATGTGTTTGACAGTGAATGTATATGTACAGTATGTGTATATGTGTTTGTACAGTGAATGTATATGTACAGTATGTGGAAATGTGTTTGTACAGTGAATGTATATGTACAGTATGTGTATATGTGTATGTACAGTGTGTATATGTGTTTGTACAGTGAATGTATATGTACAATATGTGTATGTGTGTTTGTACAGTGAATGTATATGTACAGTATGTGTATATGGGTTTGTACAGTGAATGTATATGTACAGTATGTGTATATGTGTATGCAGTGCCGGCCCAAGCCTCCATGGGGCCCTAAGCAAAATTTGATTTTGGGGCCCTCTATTTCTGCCAATAATATTGATTGTTGATCATTCACACACCTACTATAAACTCATTGCGGCTCTGGCAGTGTTGTTTACATGATCCTATTGTCAGCCTGGCATGTCTTTACAAATGACATGTCATTTATAAAGATATGGGGGTGGCCCAGTTAAGAACATAAATAATACCAATGAATGAACAAATGATGTCCAGAGTGCCACATATGGTTCCTAATCTTAAAATGTAGAAAACATTCAGCTACAAGAGTGGCCTGGGGTTGAACAGTCCAAGTGATAAAGCTTTGTATTTACAGTAAAAGTGTCATCTTGTCTCATCAGTCTTGTACATATTAGTCTTTAATTACTAGTTTATATTTTTAGTTAATTGTTCATATTTAATGTTTACTTTGTACAAAGAGAGCGCAGTCTACTGAAGTTAAATTCATCAATAGTTTTCCCCTTTGAAAGACGCAAGGCAAATTCCTTCCATTTCACCATGTTGCTACAATGATCTTCACTGTTTTCATGCTGTTTCAGCAGTGCACCTATGTTGACCCAATCCCGCTGTCCCTCGGCTGCCAGTTTTAAGGACTTTTTGGAAAATAATTTGCAGCAAAAGCAATAGACTGCATCTTTACTTCTTGAATAAGTCAGCCAGCTACGCTTGACTTTTTCCCCATTGACTAGCTGTCTGTAGGTATAATGATAATGAAAACTTGGGCCATCATGCCGTTTGGGAAATGAAAAGTTCTCCTTAATAGACAGTGGTCCTCTGATCACCTGCTCAGTCCTGTCTGAATCTGAGAGGAAAGAAGGCCACTCAGCTGGGTCAACTGGCGGAGCTGATGATGGTCCATTGTGTGAAGGGGACGTTGTGGTGGAAGTTGCTGAGAAAGTGACCAAAGAAAGACAATGACTAAAAAAGAAGGACCTATAAGGTCATTAAAGTGCACTGTTGGACATAATTATTCATCTCAGAATGTTCTGCAGTACAATGAGCAATTATAAAGGGTGTTTTGCAGTTAACTTACTAGATAAATCAGCTGTGGTTTCAGACATGGAGGGGACAGTGGGCACAGAGGATGGAGGTGTGTGAGAGAGCACTGTAGAGGATGGAGATGGACCTAAGATGAAATACATACATACATACATATAGGCACACATATTAATGAGATACTTTGACTATATTAATTTCCCTTCAGGCGTAATGTTTATACTAAGAAATTAAATGTATACTGTATGGTGACAGTCTTTTCCTCACCTGATTCATCACTCACAGTTGAGCCTGAGGATGTGGACTGGCTCTGGGCTGATTCTGTGCCTCCAAAGTATTTGAACAATGCTCCTGAGGAAGTTTCACATAACTTATGAGTTGATGTAAAAAATAATGTTTATTTTACTCACATAAATGACCGTGCTCTGCTGCAAACAATTTGTGCAAACAACATATCTCACTAGTAACCTGATGCTAAAAACATATTGCTAGCACCGCGCTAGCTAGCTAACGTCACCTAGCTAAAGCTAATTACAGCTACAAATCTCTTTGATAAACTTTGTATTACCAAGTCATGCAAACATACCTTTATCATGGCATTTTTTCTCCTCTTCCACTTTCTTCTTCTTCCTTTTTTCTGCACCTGAAGGATAGGTCCTTTTTTGTGACATTGTTTTGCCTCTATCTGCGCTTTTGATGCCCAGTGCGCACTGGCATTGCACGGCAGGCGGCAAACGTCACAGGTGCAGCAGAGGCAGCTTTACATTTAAAGAGAGGCAGGAAGAACCACTAGGCCTAGATCAGCAGCAGCACTCTGTTGACCTAAAGTTGTGTTTTTGTACAATAATATATCTAATTCTAATATTTTTATTTCATTTTCAAGTTCCTGCTCTAGTAAACGTTCCTTTTTTTTCTTGTATGATTAATAAGAAATAATTTTTCCTCGCATAACTACTTTTGCCGTCTCCCAGAGAACGCAGGCCGTGATTTCTGGTTGATCATTAAAATCTAAAAAATCTGTCCATTCTTTCTCAAAATAGTTTAGGAAGTCTGGGTCCTTTAGTAATGATGTATTAAGTCTCCATTGTTTGATAGGTGCAGTGATAGTTTTGTTGGTGAGGGAAAGTGAGACAGGTGCATGGTCACTGATGATGATAGGATGGATGTGAATGTTTGAGATGTCAGATAAAATTGAGCTACTAGTTAAAAAGTAATCAATGCGAGAGAATGAGTGGTGAACTGGAGAAAAATAAGTGTATTCCCTAAGAGTGCGGTGATAAGAACGCCAGGCATCGCAAAGACCATAATCCTTCATATATTGCTTAAGTATTACCACTGACTTAGACTCACGGTGACTCCCAGTCACTCTGGACCGATCTATATTTGGATTAAATACTAAGTTGAGGTCCCCTTCTAGAATCAAGCAGTGGTTTGAGTGAGGAGAAAGTGAAGAGAAGAAAATGTGAAAAAAGGAGGGGTCATCAACATTTGGACCATAAATGTTGGCGATACATAAGTTTCTCCCGTCAACAGAAATATTAAGAATGATGTATCTTCCCTCTATGTCAGTAATGGAGTTATGGACTGTAAAGTTGACCTTTCTACTTATGAGAATGGCTACGCCTCTCTGTTTGGAGTTGTAACTAGCAAGGTATGTGTGTGGGTATTGCGATGAATGCAGTTTTGAGGTATCGGACTTGGAGAGGTGAGTCTCTTGTAGTAAAGCAATGTCTGCTTGCATGCTCTTCAAATGATTAAGAATTTTTATATTTTTTTCCTTTGACCCGACACCACGCACATTCCAAGTGACAAACTGTATAGTGGACATACTAAACTAGACTGTAACTAAGCGTGTGGATGTATGTGTGTACTTTATGTGTAAATAATGCATGTCTGTATCTAAATGTAAACCTATCATGCATATATGTAGGTGTGCAGAGTGTGTATAGTTGTGCATGTATTAGCTGTGAGTGTACATGCTGATGACAACAAGGGGACACACAACAGGTGGAGAAATAGAAAGAGAAAAACAAAACAAAAAGCATAAAATAAAAAGAAAAGAAGAAAGTGGTGGATTAAACAGGTAGTGAAATAAGTGACATAAAAAGGAAAACAAGAAAGTAAAATAATAAACATGTTGGTTTACCGAAAGAAAGAGAGAGAGAGAGAGAGCGTATGGTGTTTACGTGAGCGCTATATGACGCACAGGTGTATTGTGAGCAAGAGGGGGGGAAAAAAAGAGAGGGATTGAAGCATAATGGAATAACAAAACAAAAAAAAAATACAACATTTACCGTGTTTCAGACGCTAATAATACAGCCACGGCGTGGCTTCTGGATCACGGTAAAGTTGGCCGTTGATGAAAAGTTTATCCACCGCGATGACTGCACGGCATCCTTCGGTGATACACTTCTTGCGAAGCGGGAACAGATGGCGGCGCCTGTCGAGAATTTCCTTTGGAAACTGGTCGTTGATGCTGAAGTTGGATCCTTTCAGCTCTCGGCCCTGGTTCCTCACCCGCTCCTTCTGCTTGAAGCGTTCGAATTTGGCCACGATGGGTCTCGGCCTCCTGTTCTCCGGCTTTTTGGCTCCAAGCCGGTGGACGCGATGGAAGGTGATGTTCCTGATGGTGTCCGCTGGAAGCTTGAGCTGGTGTTCCATGAAGGACTTGATGGTTTCCTCTGGATCTTCCTCGGTCTTTTCCGGTATTCCCGCGAAGACCAGATTGTCCCTCATGCTTCTCGCCTGGAGGTCCAACATCGTCTCCTTCATGCTCCTGTTTTCTCGAATGAGTTGCGTCACTCCGTCGGTGAGGGATTTTACGGACTCACGAAGAGCGGCGTTCTACTTGGCGAGAGAAATGACCTGCTGTTGTCCGAATTCCAAACTCTCTCGGATGGCTTGGAATTCCTTGTGGAGCACCTCGACAAGTGCGAGGCGGCCATCCAAACAAGTCAGCCTTTTGTCGATGGAATCCAGGATGTCGGTGAAGTTTGTGCCCGGTGGTGACACATGGCCAGGTGAGTCCTCCGGGCGGCTTCTTTTAGACGTTGGCGTCTTAGATGGTTTCCCCATGACGAGACGATCGTAGCACTCTTCGATGTAGCCTTCAAGTGCCTCCAGATTTTGATATTTGAGTTTTATTTGCTTTATTTTCTGAATGAATCAGAATTGTTTGGCAGCTGAGTGTGCCACTTGATTCTATTTGTACTGTATGTGTATGTTTGTATAATGAAGGTGCGTGTGGATGTACGAATTTTGAGTATGTAAATATGTACTGTATTTGTGTATGTATGTGGGAGCGTAGATACCTATGTATGTACTGTATGTGAGTATATGTGAATTTGTATGTACGATATATTCGACTCCCAGTGTGCGTGGGAGCCAGAGTACGGCCCCAGTCTCTCTGAGAGCCCAACCCACAAACAGTAGGTGTGGTGCCCAGGGAACCAGGGACCACCTCCCCCACGCAGCCAAGCCGGCCAGCGACAGGAACCCCAGAACCCGGCCCACCGCGCCGTCCACAAGGGCCAGCAGGAGGCCGCAGACAGACGCACCCGACAGAGGACAAGGCACGAGAAAAGCAGGAGACAGCCAGACCCCAATCCAGCGAGAGACCACACCCCACACGGGCAGAAAGGCGGGACGCCCCGCCTGGGGTGTCCAGAGACCCCCCACAACCGGACTCGAAGACCGCCCCCGCCCCACCGGCAACCGGGCCCCCACGAGCCCACCCCCTACCCCCGGAGAGCGCGGCGAGGCCACCCCCCGCCACCCCACCCAAGTCGGCCGCCGCAGGACCACCCAGCACGGGGCCACGGGAACCACCCACCCCACCCGCAGGGACCCCAACGATGGAGATGGAACAACCAGCAACCGCCCCGCCGAGTTACTACCCCTCTGAAGGAGGGGAAAAAATAAATAAATAAATAAATAATAAGAATATTAATAAAATATATTAAAAAATTAATTAATTAATTAAAAAAAAGAATTAAAAGAAGATCACAGACATGCTGACACACAAGGTCACTACCCCAGCAACTGGTCTACTCGCAGCACCTCTGAATACCTTGCAGCACCAAGCTACCACAATTGACGCAGGGACTAGACCCAGCAGGCCCCAACCAAGACGGGCACGCATTGCGTTTAGACTGAAGTCGCATTTGAAAAGATCACATTCAGGACTATTTCCTGATGTAGTCTGAATTTGATGTCAAAAGATCAGTTTTGAAGCACTGTGGAGCGTTTAGACTGCCAAAAAAAATGTAATCTGTGTCACTTGAGGGCAAAACAAAATCAGATTTGGTGTGCAGTGTAAACGGGGCCAAATCTGATCATTTCGCATCAGTTTCAGGCCACATTAGGAGGAGCTTGATTACAGTACGATAGCACGTGCAAATATGCATGAAAACACTCCTACAGACATCACACATGGGACACTTTAGTAAGTAAGGATTGTTTTAGTTATATTGTAAAACTTACAAATGTTGCTTGGAGTGATGAATGGCAAATTCCTACGAGCAGAAACGCTATGGATGGTTTTATATCCGGTTTAAGGCATTAAAACAGGAAGTACATTTTCAACCCGCAACCATTTTAGCTAATGCTAACGACACTACCTTGATTACATTACTATAGCACGTACAAATATGCATGAAAACACTCCTACAGACATCACACATGGCACACTTTAGTAAGTAAGGATTGTTTTAGTTATATTGTAAAACTTACAAACGTTGCTTGGAGTGATGAATGAAGAATTCATACTGGTAGAGACGCTGTGGACAGCTAGAAGACTAGAAACTAAATGTAAGGACACTGCAGCACCTGCAGTGAGCAAACTAGTCCAATAGATGGCGTCATAGCACAACAAATACACACCGTTTCAGTGTTTCTGCTTGTGTTGAATGAAAACTACTGAACACAAAATGTTATGGCCTTCAGCCAAGAAAGATCCATAAATGAGCCCCACTGTTTTATAAGCCCTAGGGTTCAAAGCGTAAGAAAAAAGTAGCATCTTATAAATTGGAATTTACATTCCATGCTACAAATAGTAGAAGTATGTATGATATCGTATCGGATCCACATTGGTATAGGCCGATACCCAAAGCTCCAATATTGGAAGTGAAATAGTTGTATTGGGAAAGCCTTAAAATGACTGTTTTAGAGGGTATATCATTTGCCTAGTTATAGCTTGTTACCATAGTTGACATTCAGTTGTACACAATAAGAACTACTCACAAGAATACAGTCTTGTTTTTACGTAATATGCACTTACACATCACGTCTTGACAAACACTCTTCTGCTGGAAGATGTTATCCGAAGAGTAGTAAATACTGTAGCCAATCAGTCATGAAACATGAGTTAGCAGCACAACTAACTCTGTACTGTATATAGTAAATACTGTAGCCAATCAGTCATGAAACATGAGTTAACAGCACAACTAACTCTGTACTGTATATCGTAAATACTGTAGCCAATCAGTCATGAAACATGAGTTAGCAGCACAACTAACTCTGGACTGTATGTAGTAAATACATGAGTTAGCAGCACAACTAACTCTGTAGTGTATGTAGTAAATACATGAGTTAGCAGCACAACTAACTCTGTAGTGTATGTAGTAAATACATGAGTTAGCAGCACAACTAACTGTAGTGTATGTAGTAAATACATGAGTTAGTAGCACAACTAACTGTAGTGTATGTAGTAAATACATGAGTTAGCAGCACAACTAACTCTGTAGTGTATGTAGTAAATACATGAGTTAGCAGCACAACTAACTCTGTAGTGTATGTAGTAAATACATGAGTTAGCAGCACAACTAACTGTGTACTGTATGTAGTAAATACATAAGTTAGCAGCACAACTAACTCTGTAGTGTATGTAGTAAATACATAAGTTAGCAGCACAACTAACTCTGTAGTGTATGTAGTAAATACATGAGTTAGCAGCACAACTGTGTACTGTATGTAGTAAATACATGAGTTAGCAGCACAACTAACTCTGTAGTAAATACATGAGTTAGCAGCACCACTAACTCTGTAGTATGTAGTAAATACATGAGTTAGCAGCACAACTAACTCTGTAGTGTATGTAGTAAATACATAAGTTAGCAGCACAACTAACTCTGTAGTGTATGTAGTAAATACATGAGTTAGCAGCACAACTGTGTACTGTATGTAGTAAATACATGAGTTAGCAGCACAACTAACTCTGTAGTAAATACATGAGTTAGCAGCACCACTAACTCTGTAGTATGTAGTAAATACATGAGTTAGCAGCACAACTAACTCTGTAGTAAATACATGAGTTAGCAGCACCACTAACTGTAGTATGTAGTAAATACATGAGTTAGCAGCACAACTAACTCTGTAGTAAATACATGAGTTAGCAGCACAACTAACTCAGGTGAGTGTCTGCAGGCTGCTGGAGACAGACAGCAAGTCACTGCGCTCCATGAATGGTTCCAGGAGAAACAGCGGCTCCTCGCTGGTGTCCAGCTCCTCGGCCTCGTCCAACCTGTCGCACCTGGAGGAGGACACCTGGATGATGTGGGGGAGGGTCGTTAACGACTGGGAGGACATGCGCAAGAAGAAGGAGAAGCAGCTCAAGGTGAGGAGAAACTCAGCAATAAGATTGACTTGACTGACACACACTCAAAGTGTGTATTTGTACCCCAGCTGAGTCTGTCACCTGTCACCTATCACCTGACCTATTACCTGTTACCTGTTACCTGTTACCTGTCCTTCAACCTGTTATTCTAGCTGGTTATTCTGTCACGTGACCTTCAACCTGTTATTCTAACTAGCCACAGCTAAAGCTACTTTTAGCTCACATGTGCAGACACAGAATTAGCAGCAACTTCTTAAAGGTCAGATACACTTTGACCATAGAGATGGACTCTACATGATATCAGCCTTTGTTTACATCTGCAGATACACTTTGACCATAGAGATGGACACTACATGATATCAGCCTTTGTTTACATCTGCAGATACACTTTGACAATAGAGATGGACACTACATGATATCAGCCTTTGTTTACATCTGCAGATACACTTTGACAATAGAGATGGACACTACATGATATCAGCCTTTGTTTACATCTGCAGATACACTTTGACCTTAGAGATGGACACTATATGATATCAGCCTTTGTTTACATCTGCAGATACACTTTGACCATAGAGATGGACTCTACATGATATCAGCCTTTGTTTACATCTACAGATACACTTTGACCATAGAGATAGACACTATATGATATCAGCCTTTGTTTACATCTGCAGATACAGTTTGACCATAGAGATGGACACTGTATGATATCAGCCTTTGTTTACATCTGCAGATACACTTTGACTATAGCGATGGACCATTATTTGACACACACTATATGATATCAGCCTTTTCTTACATCTACAGATACAGTTGGACCATAGGGATGGACCATGATTTGGCATTTTGACAGACACTATATGGTATCAGCTTTTTTTTGTACATCTGTATTTTTTTCATATTGACTACATCAGCAGATACAATACATACACATCTGATACCAGTATTTAGTGTATACAAAAGTAAAGTAGATAGTAGTGTAGTCCTGATACCAATATTTTGGTCGCAATACTTTTTTAAATAAAGGGGACCACAAAAAATGTCATTATTGGCTTTATTTGAGCAGAAAAGCTTATGATACATGAAACATATGTTTATTATTGTAATCGAAAAACATTTTTGGCCTTAGATTAAATGTTGAACATAATAGACAACTTGTCTTTTAGTAGTAAGTAAACAAACAAAGACTCCTACTGACGTATGCAGTAACATATTGTGTCATTTATACACCTATTATTTTGTCTACATTATGAGGGACAAACTGTAAAAATGTATTATTTATCCACTTGTTCATTTACTGTTAATATCTGCTTATTTTCTGTTTTAACATGTTCTATCTACACTTCTGTTCAAATGTAATAATCACTTATTCTTCTCTTCTTTGATACTTGACATTAGTTTTGGATGATACCACACATTTAGGTATGGATGTGATACCAAGTAGTTACAGGATCATACATTGGTCATATTCAAAGTCTTCATGTGTCCAGGGATGTATTTCCTATATAAATAATAACAATTTTAAAAAGGAATAAAAGATGATGTGATGTGTCATTGTAGTATCAACTAGATACGCTCTTCTACGTGGTATCGTTACAATCAATATCTGTGTAGACCCACCCTTTTGTTTAACTTCATGAGAGTAGTTTGCTATTAGCGGTTATCCTCCTATGGTGTGTAGTGAAGCATGTTTAGCTATTCCTTGTCCTCCAGTGATAATGTTACGTGTAAGAAACTTACTTTATTTTTCGCCATGAAGGCCAGGATTTGGGATTTAGAAGTAGCTAAAACACTGTGGATGGACGTTAGCCGCTAGCTAGCTAGCCATGTCTTAAAGCAGCTCTTCCTGAGGGTGTTTCAGTGTTATAACTTCAACTTTATCTTGACTTTTTCCACTAAAATGCGTCCATTCTCTCTTTTCTGTCTACACATGGGGAGCCAAACTCATTTTAGCTGAGGGGCCACTTGAAGGAAAACCTTTGCTCACGCAAGCCAGACTGGTAAAATCATGGCATAAAAATTTAAAAAAATAAAGACAACTTCAATTGTTTTCTTTGTTTTACTTTGCCCAAAAATAGAAGCACTTTCTGAAAATGTACACATTACAAATAAACACTTGAAGTTAATTGGGAATTCTGAGGAAAAAATGTGTGCAGTTTCAAAAACATCATGAAGAAAACAATGAAGTTAGACTTTGTCTCAGTTTTTTTACAAAGCCATTTCAACTTGAAGCACTTCCTGTTTAGCATTCTCATGTTGAAAGTTCACAAATAAAATGTTTGTAAAAACAATCAAGTGTTTCCCCAAATCGCCACATTGGTGACATCCACAACTGCCACAACACATTCATTTATTAGAATCACAATTATAATGTCAAGAAAACAATGATGAAAAATGACACCATAGCCAAAATCAACATAACTTAACACTTAACCAACTTGAACATGGTAGATTTAAGCACAAAATAAAATAGAACAACACATGTATGAACAGACATGTTTACAATGGAGTTCAGGGTGCGCATGGTGCATTCACCCATTGCAAGCGCTGCACAGAACTCTAAATATAAAGATGACGGTAATTTTGACTTAAGACTTTGCATTTCACCGTTTTGTTAATGTATCCGTTGAATGTATCATTTAAAAGGAAAGAAGGTATAGTGCGTCGCTACAGCCGCCATCTGATTAAGTTCAAGTTAAAGTGCCACTGATAGTCACACACACACTAGGTGTGGTGAAATTATTCTCTGCATTTGACCTATCACCCTTGATCACCCACTGGGAGGTGAGGGAAGCAGTGAGCAGCAGCGGTGGCCGCACCCGGGAATCATTTTTGGTGATTTAACCCCCAATTCCAACCCTTGATGCTGAGTGTCATGCCGGCCACAACTGGGTCACACCTGCGCTGGTTGACGAAGTGGCAGCCAATCCAGACCTCATCTTTAAACACGGTCAAGTGACGTGGGTCACACTTGAATTGCTATTGCGACATCCAGTGGACACATTTAGAACAGCAGTTTCTTGCATTAAAATAATGCAGCTCATTTTTATATTTAGCAAACTGATCTTGCGGGCCAAATGAATCCTGTTTGACACCCCTGATCTACACAGTGTCTGCTTGCAAGTACTCTGTGCGTTGCCAAACATGCTCCTCTGCTCGTAAAACCAGCAATGTCACAACGGCGCGCCGTCAAGCCCATAAAGCACTTAATACCGGTATTTTTTTAGGACGCAGTATAGTATTGTTTTAAATTCATTAGTAGTGGTATATACTGTAGTACAACCCTAGTAGACTATAATAACCACTGCTCATTCATTAGTAGTGGTATATAGTACAACCCTAGTAGATTATAATAACCACTGCTCATTCATTAGTAGTGGTATTTAGTACAACCCTAGTAGACTATAATAACCACTGCTCATTCATTAGTAGTGGTATATAGTACAACCCTAGTAGATTATAATAACCACTGCTCATTCATTAGTAGTAGTATATAGTACAACCCTAGTAGATTATAATAACCACTGCACATTCATTAGTAGTGGTATATAGAACAACCCTAGTAGACTATAATAACCACTGCTCATTCATTAGTAGTGGTATATAGTACAACCCTAGTAGATTATAATAACCACTGCTCATTCATTAGTAGTGGTATATAGTACAACCCTAGTAGATTATAATAACCACTGCTCATTCATTAGTAGTGGTGTATATAGTACAACCCTAGTAGACTATAATAACCACTGCTCATTCATTAGTAGTGGTATATAGTACAACCCTAGTAGATTATAATAACCACTGCTCATTCATTAGTAGTGGTATATAGAACAACCCTAGTAGACTATAATAACCACTGCTCATTCATTAGTAGTGGTATATAGTACAACCCTAGTAGATTATAATAACCACTGCTCATTCATTAGTAGTGGTGTATATAGTACAACCCTAGTAGACTATAATAACCACTGCTCATTCATTAGTAGTGGTATATAGTACAACCCTAGTAGATTATAATAACCACTGCTCATTCATTAGTAGTGGTATATAGTACAACCCTAGTAGACTATAATAACCACTGCTCATTCATTAGTAGTGGTATATAGAACAACCCTAGTAGACTATAATAACCACTGCTCATTCATTAGTAGTGGTATATAGTACAACCCTAGTAGATTATAATAACCACTGCTCATTCATTAGTAGTGGTGTATATAGTACAACCCTAGTAGACTATAATAACCACTGCTCATTCATTAGTAGTGGTATATAGTACAACCCATGGTAGACTATAATAACCACTGCTCATTCATTAGTAGTGGTATATAGTACAACCCTAGTAGACTATAATAACCACTGCTCATTCATTAGTAGTGGTATATAGTACAACCCTAGTAGGCTATAATAACCACTGCTCATTCATTAGTAGTGGTATATAGTACAACCCTAGTAGATTATAATAACCACTGCTCATTCATTAGTAGTGGTATATAGTACAACCCTAGTAGACTATAATAACCACTGCTCATTCATTAGTAGTGGTATATAGTACAACCCTAGTAGACTATAATAACCACTGCTCATTCATTAGTAGTGGTATATAGTACAACTCTAGTAGATTATAATAACCACTGCTCATTCATTAGTAGTGGTATATAGTACAACCCTAGTAGACTATAATAACCACTGCTCAAGCAGCAGTCCTGTTCCCTTTTTTCATTCCTTGCTTTCTCTCCTTCTTGGTCGCTGGTGCAGTCATGTCTTCTGCTTACCTGTCAAAACTACCATTTTTGACTGGGGAAGGAATCCAGTTTTTGTCCTTCTTTCCTGGCGCCTTCCAGGTTCCGTTTTGTTTGTTTTGGCGACTGCAGCGATGGCGTCCGCTTGACAAGCCTGGGCAACACACGGAGTGAGGGATCATTGAAGGTTTCACGCTCAATCAAAGAAGGTGACAGACTGTAAACTTTGTGTAAATATCTTGTCAAATAGGAGACGATTATAGAAGTAAAGAAGAGCACATTCTCATACTCTCTATAACATCCAAGAACATCTTGAAAAACATGTGAACTATAATCTGTGAAGGAGCCCAGAATAGTTGTTATTGCAATATTTCAGGAGGAAACTTACAATGTATCATCCATCAAGTGTATAAAGTGGAGTGGATGAGTTCTTGTGCTGTAGAGAAACCTATTTTCCCAGGAGATGTTCCATATTTAGAAATAACATGTCTTAGGTGTTTGATGATGAAATAAACACAACATCAAACATGTGTAAAAACAACAACTTAAAGGCTTGTCCAGATGTTTACTGACATGTAATATTCATCTTGAATACATTTTACTACATCGGCTACAAATATCGACGATCGGCCTCCTTGAACTACTAATAATCGGTATCTGTATCGGCCCTGATAAAAACCCCTATGGGTGGATCTGTAGTGGCCCGGGGAACCAGAGCTGTACTCAGGCACCACCTACTGATGATGTCACAGTTGTAGCACCATCTGTGCTTGTTCCAACTGGCCCTGGGAAGTCAACCTCTGGCCCAGCAGATGCAGGATCACGTGCAGGACTAAGCAGAGTCAGCACAGGAAGTTGCAAAATGAGACGTGTCAGCAGGAAAGGCCTCACTGACATCCTGCCTGATCGCCACCTTTTCTTCATCTCTATCAAGTCATCCAGACTTTGTTCTTCATGCTAGTCGCCTTTTCTTCATCTCTATCAAGACATCCAGACTTTGTTCTTCATGCTAGTCGCCTTTTCTTCATCTTTATCAAGTCATCCAGACTTTGTTCTTCATGCTAGTCACCTTTTCTTCATCTCTATCAAGTCATCCAGACTTTGTTCTTCATGCTAGTCACCTTTTCTTCATCTCTATCAAGTCATCCAGACTTTGTTCTTCATGCTAGTCGCCTTTTCTTCATCTCTATCAAGACATCCAGACTTTGTTCTTCATGCTAGTCGCCTTTTCTTCATCTTTATCAAGTCATCCAGACTTTGTTCTTCATGCTAGTCACCTTTTCTTCATCTCTATCAAGTCATCCAGACTTTGTTCTTCATGCTAGTCACCTTTTCTTCAGCTCTATCAAGTCATCCAGACTTTGTTCTTCATGCTAGTCGCCTTTTCTTCATCTTTATCAAGACATCCAGACTTTGTTCTTCATGCTAGTCACCTTTTCTTCAGCTCTATCAAGTCATCCAGACGTTGTCCTTCATGCTAGTCACCTTTTCTTCATCTCTATCAAGTCATCCAGACTTTGTTCTTCCTGCTTCTCACCTTTTCTTCATCTCTATCAAGTCATCCAGACTTTGTTCTTCATGCTAGTCACCTTTTCTTCATCTCTATCAAGTCATCCAGACTTTGTTCTTCATGCTAGTCGCCTTTTCTTCATCTCTATCAAGACATCCAGACTTTGTTCTTCATGCTAGTCGCCTTTTCTTCATCTTTATCAAGTCATCCAGACTTTGTTCTTCATGCTAGTCACCTTTTCTTCATCTCTATCAAGTCATCCAGACTTTGTTCTTCATGCTAGTCACCTTTTCTTCAGCTCTATCAAGTCATCCAGACTTTGTTCTTCATGCTAGTCGCCTTTTCTTCATCTTTATCAAGACATCCAGACTTTGTTCTTCATGCTAGTCACCTTTTCTTCAGCTCTATCAAGTCATCCAGACGTTGTCCTTCATGCTAGTCACCTTTTCTTCATCTCTATCAAGTCATCCAGACTTTGTTCTTCCTGCTTCTCACCTTTTCTTCATCTCTATCAAGTCATCCAGACTTTGTTCTTCATGCTAGTCACCTTTTCTTCATCTCTATCAAGTCAACCAGACTTTGTTGTTCTTCATGCTTGTCACCTTTTCTTCATCTCTATCAAGTCATCCAGACTTTGTTCTTCCTGCTTCTCACCTTTTCTTCACCTCTATCAAGTCATCCAGACTTTGTTCTTCATGCTAGTCACCTTTTCTTAACCTCTATCAAGTCATCCAGACTTTGTTCTTCCTGCTTCTCACCTTTTCTTCATCTCTATCAAGTCATCCAGACTTTGTTCTTCCTGCTTCTCACCTTTTCTTCATCTCTATCAAGTCATCCAGACTTTGTTCTTCCTGCTTCTCACCTTTTCTTCATCTCTATCAAGTCATCCAGACTTTGTTCTTCTTGCTTCTCACCTTTTCTTCATCTCTATCAAGTCATCCAGACTTTGTTCTTCTTGCTTCTCACCTTTTCTTCATCTCTATCAAGTCATCCAGACTTTGTTCTTCTTGCTTCTCACCTTTTCTTCATCTCTATCAAGTCATCCAGGACTGCTTTGATTTATTTGGAACGTGCATACAGTTAACGACATGTCCGAAAAGGAGTAGGAAGAAGTTGAGCTTATTTTCCACTTTGGAGCAATTTCTTTCACATTTGTTTGTTGGCTTCCTGTGCTGAATGTGTAAGAGAAATTAAATCAATGGTCAATACAGTTGTGATGAATATGATCACACGATGAGATGAATAAGATGATCATAAATGGTCAATACAGTTGTGATGAATATGATCACATGATGAGATGAATACGATGGTCATAAATGGTCAATACAGTTGTGATGAATATGATCACATGATGAGATGAATAAGATGATGTCATTGTTCATCAGGATTCTTCTTTGTTGTACTTTGTAAAGACTTGGACTTGAAACAGTTTAACAATCCATTCCATACTTTAATTCCATATAGTGATATGCTGAAGGTTTGAAGTGTTGTACGTGTATACAGATGTTTTGACTTTTAAAGGGGAACTGCACTTTTTTTTTTACATTTTGTCTATCTTTCACAATCCTTTTTTTGTTTTGTTTTTTGCATTCTAACATGTAAGAATCAGCTTGTTCCAGGTAGCTAGCAATGCAGCTAATGTTAGCTATCAATTCTACCTCTGAATCACTTTAAAAATGCTTTCAAAAACTGCCAACAATACTTCATTGATGTGGTGTAACCTGTATAATGACAAACTGTAGCAACACTGAGGAACTCTTTTTCTAGCGTACTAACACACTGGCATGCTACAGTATTAGCTACTAGCCAGCTAGCTTTTGAGTTAGTAATCCACCACACTCATCTTACTGACTGGAAACATGTTACAGTATCTGTAAAGTAGTATTTCATGTTTTGTTTGTACACAGCCAGCGTATGTAGTGTAGTTGTACTAACACGCATGGTGATCTATATGAAGTGTGACTCACTCCATGAACAGTTGTCTGTTTAGTCCAGCTGGCCGGGGACATTTTTCACAGTTTATTTTAGTAAGCACTCCATTTATGTAGAAATAGCTTGGCTTTAAGTTCCACATTTACAGCGTTAATGTCACTTTCACCTCACTCTCGTGCCTCCAACATCTCACTATTCCTTCCTGCTGGCTTCTATAAGCAGCAGTTCCTCCTCAGTATATTCAGCTTGAAAAATTATAAGGTTGAATAATAAATCCTCATTCGTCCAAAAATAGTTGTCTTCGTCATCTGTTACCAAGTCTGACGTGATTAGAAAACACACTCGCGTTTGTTTCTGGAAGTAGGAAGTCATAAGTGTGTTGCCATGAAAACAGAAATAGAAGTGCTGAGGAAAAAAGTTCCGACAATGATTAAAATGATCAAAATAGGTTAAATATTGTACATATTATATATTGTTATTAAGGTGTCTGTTTCTACATTATATATATACTTGCAGTGTGTATATTGTACATATTACATATTGTTATGAAGGTGTCTGTTACTACATTATATATATACTTGCAGTGTGTATATTGTACATATTACATATTGTTATGAAGGTGTCTGTTACTACATTATATATATACTTGCAGTGTGTATATTGTACATATTACATATTGTTATGAAGGTGTCTGTTACTACATTATATATATATATACTTGCAGTGTGTATATTGTACATATTACATATTGTTATATAGCTTTTGGGCTCCTGTTAGCCGCATCTTGCAAGCATTTTTTTATCTTTACAATCCTAAAAAAATACTTATTGTCTCTCATAATGTTAGTGAATAAAATTAAAAATTCCCAAAAAAAAGTGCAGTTCCGCTTTAAGTTGAATTTTTCTCTAAGATTGTATTTTTCTGTTGTTGAAAACATTGTTGGCTAGCAAGTAATAGTTTGCTTTGTGCATGATTGTCTCTTTGCAAACGCAGCAAGTGATAACGTTTGAATGTTCTCTATATCCAACATTATGTAATAAACTCACTTCTTTTTTAACACAGTGTGAATGAAGTGTATTTATGTACAATAATATGTAACACTAGTGAGTAGTAGATGTAACACAGTGTGAATGAAGTGTATTTATGTACACTAATATGTAACACTAGTGAGTAGTAGATGTAACACAGTGTGAATGAAGTGTATTTATGTACACTAATATGTAACACTAGTGAGTAGTAGATGTAACACAGTGTGAATGAAGTGTATTTATGTACACTAATATGTAACACTAGTGAGTAGTAGATGTAACAGTGTGAATGAAGTGTATTTATGTACAATAATATATAACACTAGTGTGTAGTAGATGTAACACTGTGTGAATGAAGTGTATGTACACTAATATGTAACACTAGTGAGTAGTAGATGTAACAGTGTGAATGAAGTGTATTTATGTACACTAGTATGTAACACTAGTGAGTAGTAGATGTAACAGTGTGAATGAAGTGTATTTATGTACACTAATATGTAACACTAGTGAGTAGTAGATGTAACTGTGAATGAAGTGTATTTATGTACACTAATATGTAACACTAGTGAGTAGTAGATGTAACACAGTGTGAATGAAGTGTATTTATGTACACTAATATGTAACACTAGTGAGTAGTAGATGTAACAGTGTGAATGAAGTGTATTTATGTACACTAATATGTAACACTAGTGTGTAGTAGATGTAACAGTGTGAATGAAGTGTATTTATGTACACTAATATGTAACACTAGTGAGTAGTAGATGTAACAGTGTGAATGAAGTGTATTTATGTACACTAATATGTAACACTAGTGAGTAGTAGATGTAACAGTGTGAATGAAGTGTATTTATGTACACTAATATGTAACACTAGTGAGTAGTAGATGTAACAGTGTGAATGAAGTGTATTTATGTACACTAGTATGTAACACTAGTGAGTAGTAGATGTAACAGTGTGAATGAAGTGTATTTATGTACACTAATATGTAACACTAGTGAGTAGTAGATGTAACAGTGTGAATGAAGTGTATTTATGTACACTAGTATGTAACACTAGTGAGTAGTAGATGTAACACAGTGTGAATGAAGTGTATTTATGTACACTAATATGTAACACTAGTGAGTAGTAGATGTAACAGTGTGAATGAAGTGTATTTATGTACACTAGTATGTAACACTAGTGAGTAGTAGATGTAACACAGTGTGAATGAAGTGTATTTATGTACACTAATATGTAACACTAGTGAGTAGTAGATGTAACACAGTGTGAATGAAGTGTATTTATGTACACTAATATGTAACACTAGTGAGTAGTAGATGTAACAGTGTGAATGAAGTGTATTTATGTACACTAATATGTAACACTAGTGAGTAGTAGATGTAACAGTGTGAATGAAGTGTATTTCCATCCATCAATTTTCTATTGCTTGGTCCAAACACATTTTGCTTTATTCATTATTGAAGTGTTTCCTGCTACTTTATTGTTGTATATTTTTAAATGCGATATCCAGTTCATTTCATCATCTATTATAGAAATTACATTTGTTGAACTTTTTGTCTTTTTTCTATTGTTACCCAATATCATTATTTTAGTTTTACTGAGATTCAAAGACTTTGTTTGTGTCTCTTTAATGTGTTCATTTCTTTTAGTATGTGTGAATGAACATTTTCTACACCAAAATTCATCCATTTCTTCTTCTTCTTCTTCTCCAGATTTTGGCGTGCTCTAATTCCAGGAATTCCCAGAATTCCCGTTTTTTCAAACCCTTTTTTCAGCCTTTTTTCTGGCGACTACTCCTTCCACATGTTCCACCCACTTCAACCGTTCCACCATCAAATCATTCCTCTTAATCAGGACAAAAAACTAAGTTGTTTTTTGAACTGGAAAAATTCTCGGTTTTCCCGAAATTCCAGGAATTCCGTACTACTATTTTCTCCATTAAAAATGGTACTATGTCAACATTTCTCCACCGATTTGAAAAATTCCAACGTCATTCAGAACATTCAAATGTTTTAGCATTTTCAAAAAAATTCCCGCTTTTCCGGAAATTCCCAAATTGAAATCAAACTGTCATTGAAAAGAATGGGACTTTTTTCAAAGTTTATGCGATTCAAACTGTTCAGGAATTGTGTGCTCCCTTTCAACAATTATAAAAAAAATTCCTGTATTTCCTATAATTCCTACTTTTTATGGACATGTTCCCCATTCTAAAGGAAATCCATTGTTCAAACCTCCACATTTTTCAACCGATTCAAACCATTCCACCTTCAACACATTCAACTCATTCTGGAAATTCAAACTACCAATTTTCCACGTTCAACTCATTTCAAGGAATTCCTGCTTTTTCTGACCTTATTCCCAACCTTTTTTAGTGCGATGACTCCTTTCACATTTTCAACCCATTTCAAGCGTTCCACTGTCAAAACATTCCTTTTAGTCAGGACAAAAAACCAAGTTGGTTTTCCTGAAATTCTGTAATACCATTTCTCAATTAAAAACTGTTACTACTCCAACATTTCTTGACCGATTTAAACAATTCCAACAATTCAGCTCATTCAGAAC
The DNA here is from genome assembly GCF_033978685.3 of Nerophis lumbriciformis. NCBI lineage: Eukaryota > Metazoa > Chordata > Actinopteri > Syngnathiformes > Syngnathidae > Nerophis > Nerophis lumbriciformis. The sequence goes on from NC_084565.2 coordinate 107,785, forward strand.
ATTCATGCTCCTAATAATTTTCAAAAATATCCCGTCTTTCCCAAAATTCCCAAATTTCCAGGAAGTTCCCATTGAAATGAATGGGACATTCCTAGTTGCACAATTTCCACATTTTTCAAGCTATTTAAACCATTCCAACTACCGTATTTTCCGCATCATAAGGCGCCCTGGGTTAAAAGCCGCGCCTTCAATGAACGGCATATTTCAAAACTTTGTCCACCAATAAGCCGCCCCGTGTTGTAAGCCGCATCTAACTGCGCTAAAGGAATGTCAAAAAAACAGTCAGATAGGTCAGTCAAACTTTAATAATATATTAAAAACCAGCGTTCTAACAACTCTGTTCACTCCCAAAATGTACGCAAATGTGCAATCACAAACATACGTATATCAACATGGACAGAGCTGCGTGAAAAAAGCCACCCGGCCTCTTCGCGTAAACTTAAACTTACCTTAACCACTCGCTCATCTTTTCTTCATCCATCCCTTCGAGTTAGCTTTTATGATGACGCCGGCTGGAAAGGTCTCTTTTGGCAAGGTCTTCCTTTTGAATATCACCATGGGTGGAAGTTAGCATGGCAAGCTAGAACCACAGTGAAGGATGACTTCTCATTCCCTGTGGTGCGAATATTCACCGTACGTGCTCCCGTTCCACAGTGCGGTTCACAGGAATATCAGTTGCTGTGAAATACGGTAGTAATCCGTGTGCGGATGGAGAGATTGCGTCTTTTCATGAACCGGGTCCTTGTCGCTTAGTAGGAGCCATTTTGTGGTCTTTACAGATGTAAACACACAAAGGAAATGAAACGTACGGTGATATCCGCGCGTTTTTTCTTCTTCTTCCGGGGGCGGGTGGTTGCTTACAGTAGAAGAAGAAGCGCTTCCTGTTCTATGGGGGCGGGTGCTTACCTTGGCGGTTGCTTGCGTAGAAGAAGAAGCGCTTCCTGTTCTACCGGGAAAAAAGATGGCGGCTGTTTACCTAAGTTGCGAGATCGAAACTTTATGAAAATGAATCTTAATATTTATCCATATATAAAGCGCACCGGGTTAAAAGCCGCACTGTCAGCTTTTGAGTAAATTTGTGGTTTTTTGGTGCGGCTAATGGTGCGGAAAATACGGTAACACTTTTCACTCATCCTGGACATTCAAACTAACTCTTCCCCAAGTTCCAAACTCTTCAACATTCAAAGCATTCCAACCTTCTTCCATTCCTACTACATTCTGTCAGCATTCCAGTTCAACTTCAGCATGGGAGCGTTCCCACTCACCTCTGTGTTCTCTCCTGAACATGGTCTGCAAATAATACTCACTTTAAGTCCTTTTGTAAGAACACATTTGGGCTCAGTATTGATCCCTTGGGTACACCGCCAGACCTATTTAGCGCCAGAAAGGAAGTAGAACCACATTTATCCCGTCTGATCCGCCTCCTTTCCCCAGGATCTGGTGGTAAAAGGGATCCCGCACCACTTCCGGGCCATCGTGTGGCAGCTGCTATGCAACGCCCAGAACATGACCATCAAGGACCAGTACTCGGACCTCCTGAAGATGACGTCACCCTGCGAGAAGCTGATTCGCCGAGACATCGCCCGCACTTACCCGGAGCACGACTTCTTCAAGGAGAAGGACAGCCTTGGCCAGGAGGTCCTCTTCAACGTCATGAAGGTGTTGCCATCATTTCTTTGACTCCTGGATTGTTTCAAGCCTGCTTAATGTTGCAATGCACCTTTTGCTGCTCAGGCCTATTCTCTGGTGGACCGCGAGGTGGGTTATTGCCAAGGAAGTGCCTTCATCGTCGGGCTGCTGCTCATGCAGGTACCGCTCATTCAGCCTCACCCCGAGTGAAGAAAGAAGTCTAGCATAATACACAGGAGTTATAGGTGCTAGGGAGGGTCTCCATTTATATAGCGCTTCATTACATTCCACGTCGTGTTGACACACGGATGGCGAGAGCTGCCATGCCAGGCGCTAACCACGACGGCCAGGACTAGGATGGCGGAAGCTGGATTCAAACCAGGAACCTGGCGTGGCCGCTCTTCCTTCTGAGCCACCTTTTATCGTTTTAAATTAAAATGACCGGAAAAACGTGATTTACTGCACTTTTATAAACTTATGGACTGACTGGCGCCAGCTCGCTAGCTTATATGCTAACATGAAAACAAGAGACATTAAGGTATTTCCAAATGAAGAAAGGACATACTGAAGTGAAGTGAAGTGAATTACATTTATATAGCGCTTTTTCTCAAGTGACTCAAAGCGCTTTACATAGTGAAAGCCAATATGTAAGTTACATTTAAAGCAGCGTGAGTGGCACTGGGAGCAGGTGGGTCAAGTGTTTTGCCCAAGGACACAACGGCAGTGACTAGGATGGCGGAAGCGGGGATCGAACCTGCAACCCTCAAGTTGATGGCACGGCCACTCTACCAACCGAGCTATACCGCCCCTAATCTACTCTAAAGTTGTATAAACACTAGGGGTGTGGGAAAAAATCGTTTCGAATTCGGAATCGCGATTCTCACGTTGTGCGATTCAGAATCGATTCTCATTTTTAAAAAATCGATTTATTTTTATTTTTTTTGTATTAAGTTTTTTTCCCATTTTTTTTTTCTTTTTCATTTTTTTTCATTTTTTTTTTAAATGAATCAATCCAACAAAACAATACACAGCAATACTATAACAATGCAATCCAATTCCAAAAGCAAAGCCGAGCCAGCAACACTCAGAAGTGCAATAAACAGAGCAATTGAGAGGAGACACAAACACCACACACAACAAACCAACAAAAATGAATATTATCAACAACAGTATCAATATTAGTTACAATTTCAACATAGCAGTGATTAAAAATCCCTCATTGACATTATCATTAGACATTTAAAAAACAGAACAATAGTGTCACAGTGGCTTACACTTGCATCGCATCTCATAAGCTTGACAACACACTGTGTCCAATATTTTCACAAAGATAAAATAAGTCATATTTTTGGTTCATTTAATAGTTCAAACAAATGTACATTATTGCAATCAGTTGATAAAACATTGTCCTTTACAATTATAAAAGCTTTTTACTCTGCTTGCATGTCAGCAGACTGGGGTAGATCCTGCTGAAATCCTATGTATTGAATGAATAGACAATCCTTTTCAATCGGGAAAATATCCTTTTTGAATCGAGAATCGTGTTGAATTAAAAAAAAAAATCGATTTTGAATTGAATCGTGACCCCAAGAATGGATATTGAATCGAATCGTGGCACACCCAAAGATTCGCAGCCCTAATAAACACATCAGTGTCTGAACAACTAAGATACTTCATTGTGTGATCCTCGTCACGACACGACTTTGTCGCTTCCTTCAAATTGTATTCCAGCAGTTATGATGGCGCCCGCCGTGCCAGTTAGCATGGTTTTCAAACAACAATATCTTGTAAAAGATGACATAAAGGTTACTTGAGAACACAGTATTTATTTACGCAAACATGGACAATGTGCTCCACAGCATTCAATGGCAAAGAAATCAATATTTTTTGCACTACTTTATTCACTTTAAATACATCAGTTCACAAGACTAGTTTAAGTTACAGTAAGCTCATGACACAGCAAATGCGGACACGTTTGTTACTGGGTGTTTCCCGCCTTGGAGACTTAGCATGTGTGATCATTTCATGTGTGTGCTGTTTCAGACTGTAAGATTGTTCAGTGAAGGACACTTGAAGCATGTGTGTGTCACTTTAAGAAAGGTGACTGATACAGCTGCTGTGTCGTTGGGCAGGAAGCGCCAAACTTTATCAGGAAGCTCTTCTTTCTTTCGCTGCGTACCGGAAGAAGTTGGAAAAGTGGAGTTTTTGCCGCCATTATTGAAATAAATGGAACTAAGAAAAGGGAAAATTTGGATCATTTGAATAGTTATTTTCCAGTTGACTATTTGGCACATGTCATATTTATTTCTGCACAGCTATTTGTACAGAATGTATTACAATAAAGTACCAAGTCAAAAACTTTTTTTAACACAGTGTCAATACAGCTAGTGAGTGTGCCAAACGCTCCCCCAGCATCACTACTTGTTTGAATATAATATGTGATTGATAGGAATATTGGATGTGGACAATCCCCAAATGTGAAGTGTCATTGTTTTGAAATGTCAGATGCCAGAGGAGGAGGCCTTCTGCGTCTTTGTGAAGCTGATGCAGGACTACAGACTACGAGAGCTCTTCAAGCCCAGCATGGCGGAGCTGGGCCTCTGCATGTACCAGCTGGAGTGCATGATCCAGGTAGGAAGAGCACTTGACAGACCTTGACACGGTGGCCCAAGTGAACATCTGCCCTCTAGGAACATCTGCCGGAGCTCCACCTGCACTTCCAGGCACAGAGCTTCCACACCTCCATGTACGCCTCCACCTGGTTCCTCACTATCTTCCTCACCTGCTTCCCGCTGCCCGCGGCCACCAGGATCTTTGACATCTTCATGTATGAGGTGGGTTCTCCAAGGCTCTGGGAACTGTTGGGCATTGGCCAGTAACCAGGCTGTCCCCGGTCAGGGTCTGGAGATCGTGTTCCGAGTGGGACTGGCCATCCTGCAGATGAACCAGGCGGAGCTCATCCAGCTGGACATGGAGGGCATGCTGCAGGTAGGAAAGCAGGCCCCGCCCACTGGAAGCTGTTCCTGGAACTCACGCAGCTTGTGCTCCCTGACCGCAGCACTTCCAGAGGGTGGTCCCGCACCAGCTGGACAGCGGACCTGACAAAGTCATCCAGGCGGCGTATCAAGTCAAGTACAACGCCAAGAAGATGAAGAAGTAAGAAGACACATTTGTCATGAAATACTTTAACACGCTGCCTTGATAGCAGGGTAAGACTGCAGCTGACTTCATCAATCATAGAATCATCGTAGAAGGAAGGCTTGTCCCCATACCCATATTTTGCTAGTGTTAGAACTTCACCTTTATCTTGACTTTTTACACCAAAATGCATCCGTTCTCCCTTTTCTGTCTACACGCTGTGTCTGCTTGTAAGTACTCTGTGTGTGTGCGCTGCCCAACATGCTCCCCTGCTTTTCTGTCTACACACTGTGTCTGCTTGTAAGTACTCTGTGTGTGTGCGCTGCCCAACATGCTCCTCTGCTTTTCTGTCTACACACTGTGTCTGCTTGTAAGTACTCTGTCTGTGTGCAAATCATTGTATTCCATTTATATTTATCCATCCATCCATCCATTTTCTACCGCTTATTCCCTTCGGGGTCGCGGGGGGCGCTGGAGCCTATCTCAGCTACAATCGGGCGGAAGGCGGGGTACACCCTGGACAAGTCGCCACCTCATCACAGGGCCAACACAGATAGACAGACAACATTCACACTCACATTCACACACTAGGGACCATTTAGTGTTGCCAATCAACCTATCCCCAGGTGCATGTCTTTGGAGGTGGAAGGGGCCTATCCCCAGGTGCATGTCTTTGGAGGTGGGAGGGGCCTATCCCCAGGTGCATGTTTTTGGAGGTGGGAGGAAGCCAGAGTACCCGGAAGGAACCCACGCAGTCACGGGGAGAACATGCAAACTCCGTTTATATTTACATCTAACACAATTTCCCAACTCATATGGAAATGGGGTTTGTACATTGTCAATCATTTTGTCAGCTTTAACTTACATCGTCAATCATTTTGTCAGCTTTAACTTACATCGTCAATCATTTTGTCAGTTTTAACTTACATTGTCAATCATTTTGTCAGCTTTAACTTACATTGTCAATCATTTTGTCAGTTTTAACTTACATCGTCAATCATTTTGTCAGCTTTAACTTACATCGTCAATCATTTTGTCAGTTTTAACTTACATCGTCAATCAGTTTGTCAGTTTTAACCTACATTGTCAATCATTTTGTCAGCTTTAACTTACATTGTCAATCATTTTGTCAGTTTTAACTTATATTGTCAATCATTTTGTCAGTTTTAACCTACATTGTCAATCATTTTGTCAGCTTTAACTTACATCGTCAATCATTTTGTCAGTTTTAACTTACATCGTCAATCAGTTTGTCAGTTTTAACCTACATTGTCAATCATTTTGTCAGCTTTAACTTACATTGTCAATCATTTTGTCAGTTTTAACTTATATTGTCAATAATTTTGTCAGTTTTAACTTACATCGTCAATCATTTTGTCAGCTTTAACTTACATCGTCAATCATTTTGTCAGTTTTAACTTACATCGTCAATCAGTTTGTCAGTTTTAACCTACATTGTCAATCATTTTGTCAGCTTTAACTTACATTGTCAATCATTTTGTCAGTTTTAACTTATATTGTCAATCATTTTGTCAGTTTTAACCTACATTGTCAATCATTTTGTCAGCTTTAACTTACATCGTCAATCATTTTGTCAGTTTTAACTTACATCGTCAATCAGTTTGTCAGTTTTAACCTACATTGTCAATCATTTTGTCAGCTTTAACTTACATTGTCAATCATTTTGTCAGTTTTAACTTATATTGTCAATCATTTTGTCAGTTTTAACTTACATTGTCAATCATTTTGTCAGCTTTAACTTACATCGTCAATCATTTTGTCAGTTTTAACTTACATCGTCAATCATTTTGTCAGTTTTAACCTACATTGTCAATCATTTTGTCAGCTTTAACTTACATTGTCAATCATTTTGTCAGTTTTAACTACATCGTCAATCATTTTGTCAGTTTTAACTTACATTGTCAATCATTTTGTCAGTTTTAACTTACATTGTCAATCATTTTGTCAGTTTTAACTTACATCGTCAATCAGTTTGTTAGTTTTAACTTACATTGTCAATCATTTTGTCAGTTTTAACTTATATTGAGGAGAATGTGTGTCCAAACTGTAGGTCCATTCTCCCTCGAGTCTCCGAACTGTTTCTGCTTGTGTGTGTTGACTCACGTGCACCTCAAATAAAAAGTACTTTTGTACTTAGTTACTAGAGACACCACCTGTTTCACCTTCTGGTCTTGCCTCCCAAGGTTGGAGAAGGAGTACACCAGCATCAAAAGCAAGGAGATGGAGGAGCAGGTTGAGATAAAAGTGAGTGTCCGCCACGTGTTCTGTGAAGGACGATGTCACTTCCTGCCTTCTTTGCAGAGGCTGCGGACGGAGAATCGCCTCCTCAAGCAGAGGATCGACACGCTGGAGAAGGTGAGCTCCTCTCGCACTAACCCAGCTGAAAGTCTTGGCCATGCGTGGTCGTCAGGGGACCAGCGGAGGGGCCCCGTCATTACTAGCGGAGGCCGACGGTGTACTTGTGCATGCCGGGCTGCACCGTGTAGTTTTCAGCATGAAGCGGGTGTTTAGAACCGTTCACACGAGAAGATCATCGGTCTCCATCTTGTAACTCCCACCACCTTTTTGTCACTGACCCGCAGTCCGTGGAAGCTCAGGGCTTTTTTTGGACTCTTGCACGCTGCCATATCACTCACGCTTGCACCTCCCACTCATGTCATGTCACTCACGCTTGCACCTCCCACTCATGTCATGTCACTCACGCTTGCACCTCCCACTCATGTCATGTCACTCACGCTTGCACCTCCCACTCATGTCATGTCACTCACGCTTGCTCCTCCCACTCATGTCATGTCACTCACGCTTGCTCCTCCCACTCATGTCATGTCACTTACGCTTGCACCTCCCACTCATGTCATGTCACTCACGCTTGCACCTCCCACTCATGTCATGTCACTCACGCTTGCTCCTCCCACTCATGTCATGTCACTCACGCTTGCTCCTCCCACTCATGTCATGTCACTTACACTTGCTCCTCCCACTTATGTCATGTCACTTACGCTTGCTCCTCCCACTCATGTCATGTCACTTACGCTTGCTCCTCCCACTCATGTCATGTCACTCACGCTTGCTCCTCCCACTCATGTCATGTCTCTCACGCTTACTCCTCCCACTTATTTCATGTCACTTACGCTTGCTCCTCCCACTCATGTCATGTCTCTCACGCTTACTCCTCCCACTTATTTCATGTCACTTACGCTTGCTCCTCCCACTCATGTCATGCCACTCACGCTTGCTCCTCCCACTTATGTCATGTCACTTACACTTGCACCTCCCACTCATGTCATGTCACTCACGCTTGCTCCTCCCACTCATGTCATGTCACTCACGCTTGCTCCTCCCACTCATGTCATGTCACTCACGCTTGCTCCTCCCACTCATGTCATGTCACTTACACTTGCACCTCCCACTCATGTCATGTCACTCACGCTTGCTCCTCCCACTCATGTCATGTCACTTACGCTTGCTCCTCCCACTTATGTCATGCCACTCACGCTTGCTCCTCCCACTTATGTCATGTCACTTACGCTTGCTCCTCCCACTTATGTCATGCCACTCACGCTTGCTCCTCCCACTTATGTCATGTCACTGACGCTTGCTCCTCCCACTTATGTCATGTCACTTACGCTTGCTTCTCCCACTCATGTCATGCCACTCACGCTTGCTCCTCCCACTTATGTCATGTCACTTACACTTGCACCTCCCACTCATGTCATGTCACTCACGCTTGCTCCTCCCACTCATGTCATGTCACTTACGCTTGCTCCTCCCACTTATGTCATGTCACTCACGCTTGCTCCTCCCACTAATGTCATGTCACTTACGCTTGCTCCTCCCACTCATGGCATGTCACTTACACTTGCTCCTCCCACTCATGTCATGTCACTTACGCTTGCTCCTCCCACTCATGTCATGTCACTTACGCTTGCTCCTCCCACTCATGTCATGTCACTTACGCTTGCTCCTCCCACTCATGTCATGTCACTCATGCTTGCTCCTCCCACTTATGTCATGTCACTCACGCTTGCTCCTCCCACTCATGTCATGTCACTTACGCTTGCTCCTCCCACTCATGGCATGTCACTTACACTTGCTCCTCCCACTCATGTCATGTCACTTACACTTGCTCCTCCCACTCATGTCATGTCACTTATGCTTGCTCCTCCCACTCATGTCATGTCACTTACGCTTGCTCCTCCCACTCATGTCATGTCACTCATGCTTGCTCCTCCCACTTATGTCATGTCACTCACGCTTGCTCCTCCCACTCATGTCATGTCACTCACGCTTGCTCCTCCCACTTATGTCACTCACGCTTGCTCCTCCCACTTATGTCATGTTATTTACACTTGCACCTTCCACTCATGTCATGTCACTTACGCTTGCTCCTCCCACTCATGTCATGTCACTCATGCTTGCTCCTCCCACTTATGTCATGTCACTCACGCTTGCTCCTCCCACTAATGTCATGTCACTTACGCTTGCTCCTCCCACTCATGTCATGTCACTTACACTTGCTCCTCCCACTCATGTCATGTCACTTACGCTTGCTCCTCCCACTCATGTCATGTCACTTACGCTTGCTCCTCCCACTCATGTCATGTCACTTACGCTTGCTCCTCCCACTCATGTCATGTCACTCATGCTTGCTCCTCCCACTTATGTCATGTCACTCACGCTTGCTCCTCCCACTCATGTCATGTCACTTACGCTTGCTCCTCCCACTCAAGGCATGTCACTTACACTTGCTCCTCCCACTCATGTCATGTCACTTACACTTGCTCCTCCCACTCATGTCATGTCACTTATGCTTGCTCCTCCCACTCATGTCATGTCACTTACGCTTGCTCCTCCCACTTATGTCATGTCACTCACGCTTGCTCCTCCCACTCATGTCATGTCACTTACACTTGCTCCTCCCACTTATGTCATGTCACTTACGCTTGCTCCTCCCACTTATGTCATGTTACTCATGCTTGCTCCTCCCACTCATGTCATGTCACTCACGCTTGCTTCTCCCACTAATGTCATGTCACTTACGCTTGCTCCTCCCACTCATGTCATGTCACTTACACTTGCTCCTCCCACTTATGTCATGTCACTCACGCTTGCTCCTCCCACTCATGTCATGTCACTCACACTTGCTCCTCCCACTCAGCCTACACACCTGGCATGGCAACAGGGAGAATGAAGTTCTTCCCAGTGATCTTGTGTGCTATAAAGTGTCCTCTGGTGTGTCTCTGCTCTCTTCTCCATATTTGTGTTTTGTAGGAAAGTGCTTCCTTGGCAGATAGATTGATCCAGGTACTTTTATTTCTTTGTCTCCTTCCCCCGCCTGCCTCTGTAGCACCGCATGCTAAGTATAATTCAAGTCCTAGAGTTAATTGTTACTTAGTGATTATTTCAATGAAATAACCATGCATGAAATAATCAGAATCAAATTCAACAGAAGTCAACTGAAGAAGCCAGCATGTATTTTACAATGTTAGCCACTAGGGGGCAGCCTACTGTAAAAAAATGCTGCCATTACTACAATTAGGAGGCCCCCCTTGTCCTTGAAAATATTCTAATGACACTGACATGTTTTGTCTGTTCTAGGATAGGTTAGACTTATATTATTCCACAATGACCTTGTTGCAGTGCAGCTTTTTATATATAGGAAATTAAAAACTTAACAACATATTAGACAAATAAAGCATAAAAACACTGACCTCTGTATTGCACAACAACTAATATGTTATTAAAGTATTATTTCCCCCAACTTGTTTAAATCTCCCTAAACTTGTCCCAAACATTTGTGCTGAAAATGTTCTTTTGTTCATTATAATTTTTTGAAATATATCATATTTTCCCGACTATAGAGCATACCAGTTATAAGCCGCACACGCCAAATTTAAAAGAATATATTTTTCCGCACCGGACTATAAGCCGCAGATATATACGTTGTGAACACAGAAATATTTTGTAAATGTTTATGTTTATATAACTTGTTTCCAAACGGTGTCTGTAACAGGGCAGTAAAACGGCTGCTCAAACAAAACAGAAGTCATGGTCATGGACCCACTAGCCGGGCAAGCTAGCTCTCCAATCAGCTAAACAGACTCAATAACTCCACGCTGACGTCTTGGTGAATTTATAAAACTGAAACAATACCAAAATAATGCCATTGTAATTTAATAATACTAGCACAGATACTCGTAAACATGTTAGCATTTTAGCTAATGCTAACGACGCTAGCCTGATTACATTACTAGCGCATACAAATATGCATGAAAACACTCCTACAGACATCACTTATGGGACACTTTAGTAAGTAAGAATAGTTTTAGTTATATTGTAAAACACAAACGTTGCTTGGAGTGATGAATGAAGAATCCATAATAGTAGAATGCTATTGACGGCTAGAAGATGGAATGGCACTTCTACTTCCAGTTGAAAGTACTAAATATAAGGACACTGCAGCACCTGCAGTGAGCAAAGACATCCTAAAGATGGCATCATAGCACAACAAATACAAAAGATGGCGTCATAGCACAACAAATATAAAAGATGGCATCATAGCACAACAAATACAAAAGATGGCATCATAGCACAACAAATATAAAAGATGGCATCATAGCACAACAAATACAAAAGATGGCGTCATAGCACAACAAATATAAAAGATGGCGTCATAGCACAACAAATATAAAAGATGGCATCATAGCACAACAAATATAAAAGATGGCGTCATAGCACAACAAATATAAAAGATGGCATCATAGCACAACAAATACAAAAGATGGCATCATAGCACAACAAATACAAAAGATGGCATCATAGCACAACAAATACAAAAGATGGCATCATAGCACAACAAATACAAAAGATGGCATCATAGCACAACAAATATAAAAGATGGCGTCATAGCACAACAAATACAAAAGATGGCATCATAGCACAGCAAATACAAAAGATGGCATCATAGCACAACAAATATAAAAGATGGCGTCATAGCACAACAAATATAAAAGATGGCATCATAGCACAACAAATATAAAAGATGGCATCATAGCACAACAAATACACACAGTGTTTCTGCTTGTGTTGAATGAAAACTACTGAACACAAAATGTTATTTTTTCATAAATGAGCAGACCAAAACATGTTTGCAGAGATTCTGCCAAGGTGGGGGAGGTTATTAACTATAATAGTTATTAACTATACCTAGTTGGGGGAGGTTATTAACTATAATAGTTATTAACTATACCTAGGTGGGGGAGGTTATTAACCATAATAGTTATTAACTATACTTAGGTGGGGGAGGTTATTAACTATAATAGTTATTAACTATACCTAGGTGGGGGAGGTTATTAACCATAATAGTTATTAACTATACTTAGGTGGGGGAGGTTATTAACTATAATAGTTATTAACTATACCTAGGTGGGGGAGGTTATTAACTATAATAGTTATTAGCTATACTTAGGTGGGGGAGGTTATTAACTATAATAGTTATTAACTATACCTAGTTGGGGGAGGTTATTAACTATAATAGTTATTAACTATACCTAGGTAGGAGAGGTTATTAACTATAATAGTTATTAACTATACCTAGGTAGGAGAGGTTATTAACTATACAACTCTATAAATTGTTGGCAGCACAAACATTTGGGACACGTTTGCTAGGATTTGAAGAAGGCTGGCTCTGAATAATAACACGTTAATAACATTAGACAAATAACTGTAGCACAAATGTTTAGGGGTGGGGGTCTGGATGACAGGAGTCAGAAATTGTATTTTACACTAACTTAAAAACTGTAACGGCAAAAAGTGACATTTTTCCTGCACAAAGGAATGTCAGTGTTATGTCAATATTTGCAATGAGGAGGGGAGCAAACCCACACCGGTGTTATCAACCTTCTTCTGACTGTCTCTTCCTGTCCTGCTCACTCTACCTACCCTCCCTGCATTATCGCTCGCTCCGTCCCACAAGGGACAAGTGACGCGGGCTCAGGAGGCTGAGGAGAACTACCTGGTCAAGCGGGAGTTGGCCACGGTCAAACAGCTGGGCCAGGAGGTCAGCGCTCAGCTGGAGCAGGCCAAGAAAACCATCGGGCAGCTTCAGCAGCAGCAGCCGCAAGCGGTAAGGACGGCCACCGGGCGGGCGGCGATGGGCGATGGCGCCACCTGAGGGGGGCGACAGGCGGCACCGCCTGGGGGACGTGATGGGCGGCGCCACCTGCGGGTGGTGACGGGTGGCGTCACCTGCGGGCGGCGACGGGTGGCACCACCTGCGGGTGGCGACGCGCAGCTCCACCTGCGGGTGGCGACGCGCAGCTCCACCTGCGGGTGGCGACGCGCAGCTCCACCTGCAGGTGGCGACGGGCGGTGCCACCTGCGGGCGGTGACGGGCGGCGCCACCTGCGGGCGGTGACGGGCGGTGACGGGCGGCGCCACCTGCGGGCGGTTAAGGGCGGTGCCACCTGCGGGCAGCGACAGGCGGTGCCACCTGGAGGATGTGACGGGCGGCGCCACTTGCGGGCGGTGACGGGTGGCGCCACCTGCGGGCGGTGACGGACGGCGCCACCTGCAGGATGCGACGCGCTGTGCCACCTGCGGGATGCATCGGGCGCGCCAACTGCGGGCAGCGAAGGGCGGCACCACCTGCGGGATGCGACGGGCGGTGCTACCTGCGGGAGGGGACGGGCGGCACAACCTGCAGGCATCGACGGGTGGCGCCACCTGCGGGATGCAACGAACGGCACTGCGTGAACAGAAAAAAGGAGGATGGCACTTTTCACAGCCACGTCTGCTCACTGCATGCTCTTTTGTCAGAAGACTTTATTATTTATGTTTGACACAACAACAAGCACCCATGGCGCAGGAGGCAACATGGTTGCCGGGCAAAAGCGCAGGCGGTCGAACGTGGCATTCAAACTTTTGTGCGCCCGCGTGTCGTTGGCAGAAGGCGGCGTCGCGCTGCTCAGAGGAGGCGGTCCTGCAGCTGGAGAGAGAGCTGGTGCAGGCCAGGCTGAAGGAGGCGGAGTCTCAGTGTGCCCTCAGGGAGATGCAGGACAAGATTTTGGACATGGAGAAGGTGAGCGAGCAGCAGGATCCACTTGACTCTAAACCAGGACTCAACTAAAAGATAATTTAAATACAAGCTGGCTTTTTTACTCATATCTGCTTTTGCTTTTTGTTAGCGGAGCAGGACAAATATCTGACAGACTGATGACATCATAGCAACAAATCACAAAACATGAAAAAAAATAGCTCCAATTAAAATGAGCCACGCTGGGTTAAATATGGAAAATTAAAATTACTGGCAAAACTCCACAAACACAAAAGTGTTTTACTCACGCCCAACAATTTGCCAGTAAAACTAACTTTTTTTTTCAATATTTAAAAACTGAGTCACAATTAAAAAATAGACTTTTTTTCTGCAAGAAAAAAAATATTTGCAAGTAATAAAAAAAAAAAAAAATTCAATTAAACGTTTCGCATGTTAGCTATTTTTTTTTCTGTCAAAACATTACGCAAGTAAAAAAAAAAAAAAAAAAAGTCCTGCAGGTAAAATATGATTTGCAAGTAAAATGAACTTTTACTTGCAAAGAATGGGGAAAAAACTATTTTCTGTAAGTGAAAAAGGAATCTCAAGTATAAAAACAGCTTTCTTCAATGAAAAAACAATTAAACCATTTTTATTAATTTTGCATAATTTATTTTATTAATTTTTGTTTTGTAGGTAAATGTGTTTTATGTATTTAGCTGCTGAATGTATTATTTAGTTTATTTGTATTATTAATTTTTCAGTATAAAATGGTTAAAAAATGTGTATGGTTTAAATAAGAATGCAATTTATGGCAAAGTGGTGCACTTTAAATATTTTTTGTTAAGCATCAAAAACAATGTTGATCAAGTTATTCTTTATTGTACGTTGATATATATTGAACTCCTGCAGAGGTGTACTTGTCACAATAGTCATTTTGTATTGTTAGCGCAACACGTCGCTGCCGGACGACACCAACGTGGCGCGACTCCAAGAGGAGCTGATGGCGGTCAAGCTGAGGGAGGCCGAGGCCCTCAGCGGCCTCAAGGAGCTGCGGCAGCAAGTGCGAGACCTGGAAGACCACTGGCAGGTGCGTTGCTGCAACAATGCACACTGGAAGACACCTGGCATTGACGCTAGCCCCGCCCCCTCAGCGCCACCTGGCCCGCACGTCAGGCCGCTGGAGGGAAAGCCCCAAGAAGAACGCCCTGAGCGAGCTGCAGGACGAGCTGATGAGTGTCCGGCTGCGCGAGGCCGAGGCTCAGGCCGAACTGCGAGAAAACCGGCAGAGGATGTTGGAGCTGGCAACTCAGGTCAGACCTTCACAATAAAAGCACTGGCATTCTGTGGCCTCCAGAGGGCAGCAGTCACCTCTTTTTACAGTGCACTGAATCATGTTTGATTAGATTCTTAATGTTAAATAGTTTTACAGTGTAAACATGAGCAGTGCACTGAATCATGTTTGATTAGATTTTTAATGTTAATTAGTTTTACAGTGTAAACATGAGCAGTGCACTGAATCATGTTTGATTAGATTCTTAATGTTAAATAGTTTTACAGTGTAAACATGAGCAGTGCACTGATTAGATTCTTAATGTTAATAAGTTTTACAGTGTAAACATGAGCAGTGCACTGAATCACTTCCTGTAGATTCTTAATGTTAATTGTTTTTAGAGTGTAAATATATGCAGTCTTAATGTTAATGAATAAAATAATAGATGATCAAAAGAAGACTCAAAGTGATCCTACCCTCAGCAACTATATTTGTGTGCATAATAAAGAAGTCATTCATGCAGATTAGGTCACTATTCATATAATAATTCATTATTAAGTCCTGAAATGATTAGGTCATTATTCATATAATAATTCATTATTAAGTCCTAGAAATTGCCTTCAAATCAGCAAATGTCAATCATCAATGCCTCTTGTAATGAAGAAATACAACCATTCATTCCACTGGAAAAAAAGCTTCAATTGACATTATTTTGCTTCAATTAATCATTTATTGGCTAAAAGTAATCCAAATGTATAACATGTGAAGCACATAAAAAGTTACAACAATGGAATAGAAGGTCAAATGTGGTAAATGAAAGTAAAATGTAAATGAATTGTAAGTAGAAGAGAAAACAAGTAAAATAGAAGGAACAACATGGTAAAAGAAAGTAAAAGATAAATAGAAGGTTAAACAAGGTAAAATAAGCTAAATAAAAGAAGGTAAATGGAAGGTATATTGAAGGCAAAACCAGTTCAATAGGTGATAAAAGGTAAATGAAGGCAAATGGAAGGTCTATAGATGGTAAATGCAAGGTAAAAAGCAAAAAGTTAATAGATGGTAAATAAAAGGTAAATATAAGGTAATAACGATAATTTGAGGGTAGAACAAGCTGGATAAAAGGCAAATAAAAAGTTAATAGACATTATATAGAAGGTAAATAAGCTAAATAAAAGGTAGAGGGTATAGCAAGTTAAATAGAAGGTAAATAAAAAGTAAAAAAAGATCAACCAAGTTAAGTGGAAGGTAAATAAAAGGTAAATGATGTAATGATGTAGATGTAAAACAAGTTCAATAAGGTACAATAAAAGGTCAAACAGGCAAATATAAGTTAAAAGAAGGTAAAAAAAAAAGAAGTAAATAATTGGTTTTAAAAAGGTAAACAAAAGGTAATAGATGGTAAAAGAAGTTAAATAGAAGGTAATAAAAGGTTAAAGGAAGTAAAACAAGTTAAAGGCGGTATATAATTGGTTAAAAAAGGTAAATAGACGGTGAAAGAAGGTAAAACAAGTTAAATAAGGAAAAGAATTGGTTTTAAAAATGTAAATGGAAGTAAAACAAGTTAAAGGAGGTAAATAATTGGTTACAAAAAGGTAAAACAAGTTAAATAGAAGGTAAATAAAAGGTAAAAGGAAATAAAACAAGTTAAAGAAGGTAAATAATTGGTTATAAAAAGGTAAAAGAAGGTAGGGGGGGGGTCACCCACATCTGCGGTCCTCTCCAAGGTTTCTCATAGTCATTCACATCGACAACCCACTGGGTTGTCAGTTTTTCCTCTGTACCGAGGATGTCGTTGTGGCTTGTGCAGCCCTGTGAGACACTTGTGATTTAGGGCTATATAAATAAACATTGATTGATTGATTGATCAAACAAGTTAAATTGAAGGTACATAAAAGGTCAAATGAAGTAAAACAAGTTAAAGAAGGTAAATAATTGGTTTTAAAAAGGTAAAAGAAGGGACAAGTTAAATAGAAGGTAAAATGAAGTAAAATAAATTAAAGAAGGTAAATAAATGGTCATAAAAAGGTAAAAGAAGGTAAAAAGTTAAATAGAAGGTAAATAAAAGGTCAAATGAAGTAAAACAAGTTAAAGAAATGAAACACTTGGTTATAAAAAGGTAAAAGAAGGTACAACATGTTAAATAGAAGGTAAATAATTGGTTATAAAAAGGTAAATAGAAGGTTATGGATCAAATGTTCCTATTGCGAATGGTGACTACTATGAATATTAACCAGGACTACAAGAGTCCAGTACCAATGATCTGGTCCCACCAAACTTAATGTAGTGTTTACATCCACAGAATCAGTCCAGTACCAATGATCTGGTCCCACCAAACTTAATGTAGTTTTTACATCCACAGAATCAGTCCAGTACCAATGATCTGGTCCCACCCAACTTAATGCAGTTTTTACATCCACAGAATCAGTCCAGTACCAATGATCTGGTCCCACCCAACTTAATGTAGTTTTTACCTCCACAGAATCAGTCCAGTACCAATGATCTGGTCCCACCCAACTTAATGCAGTTTTTACATCCACAGAATCAGTCCAGTACCAATGATCTGGTCCCACCAAACTTAATGTAGTTTTTACCTCCACAGAATCAGTCCAGTACCAATTATCTGGTCCCACCAAACTTAATGTAGTTTTTACATCCACAGAATCAGTCCAGTACCAATGATCTGGTCTCACCCAACTTAATGCAGTTTTTACATCCACAGAATCAGTCCAGTACCAATGATCTGGTCCCACCAAACTTAATGCAGTTTTTACATCCACAGAATCAGTCCAGTACCAATGATCTGGTCCCACCCAACTTAATGTAGTTTTTACTTCCACAGAATCAGTCCAGTACCAATGATCTGGTCCCACCAAACTTGATGCAGTTTTTACATCCACAGAATCAGTCCAGTACCAATGATCTGGTCCCACCCAACTTAATGTAGTTTTTACATCCACAGAATCAGTCCAGTACCAATGATCTGGTCTCACCCAACTTAATGCAGTTTTTACATCCACAGAATCAGTCCAGTACCAATGATCTGGTCCCACCCAACTTAATGTAGTTTTTACATCCACAGAATCAGTCCAGTACCAATGATCTGGTCTCACCCAACTTAATGCAGTTTTTACATCCACAGAATCAGTCCAGTACCAATGATCTGGTCCAACCAAACTTGATGCAGTTTTTACATCCACAGCATCAGTCCAGTACCAATGATCTGGTCCAACCAAACTTAATGTAGTTTTTACATCCACAGCATCAGTCCAGTACCAATGATCTGGTCCCACCAAACTTGATGCAGTTTTTACCTCCACAGAATGAAATCCACAACAACCACCTGCGGAGGGCGGAGCAAGAGGGTCGAAGTCTTCAGGAGCGCGTGCAGACCTTGACCACGCAGAACAAGAACCTCCATGGGCAGCTGCAGGAGATCAAACGGCGACAAGCGGAGATGGATTGCAAGGTACCCACTGTGGCATTGTGGGTAATGATCCAGACTTTCACCAAGGTCAACTTCCTCAGAGTAAAGAGGAGGTGATGGCGGTCAGGCTGCGGGAGGCCGACAACATGGCCGCCATGGCTGAACTGCAGCAGCACATCTCTGAGCTGGAGATCCAGGTTTGGAACATAATATTTCATCACTTCACCTACTAAGATTTCATCACTTCACCTACTAAGATTTCATCACTTCACCTACTAAGATTTCATCACTTCACCTACTAAGATTTCATCACTTCACCTACTAAGATTTCATCACTTCACCTACTATTTTATCACTTCACCTACTAATATTTCATCACTTCACCTACTATTTCATCACTTCACCTACTAAGATTTCATCACTTCACTTACTATTCCATCACTTCACCTACTACAATTTCATCACTTCACCTACTATTTCATCACTTCACCTACTAAGATTTCATCACTTCACCTACTATTATTTCATCACTTCACCTACTAATATTTCATCACATCGCCTACTAATATTTCATCACTTCACCTACTATTATTTCATCACTTCACCTACTATTATTTCATCACTTCATCTACTAATATTTCATCACATCACCTACTAATATTTCATCACATCACCTACTAATATTTCATCACTTCACCTACTAATATTTCATCACTTCACCTACTAATATTTCATCACTTCACCTACTAAGATTTCATCACTTCACCTACTATTTCATCACTTCACCTACTACAATTTCATCACTTCACTTACTATTTCATCACTTCACCGACTAAGATTTCATCACTTCACCTACTATTATTTCATCACTTCACCTACTAATATTTCATCACATCGCCTACTAATATTTCATCACATCACCTACTAATATTTCATCACTTCACCTACTAATATTTCATCACTTCACCTACTAATATTTCATCACTTCACCTACTATTTCATCACTTCACCTACTATTATTTCATCACATCGCCTACTAATATTTCATCACTTCACCTACTATTATTTCATCACTTCACCTACTATTATTTCATCACTTCACCTACTAATATTTCATCACATCACCTACTAATATTTCATCACATCACCTACTAATATTTCATCACATCACCTACTAATATTTCATCACTTCACCTACTAATATTTCATCACTTCACCTACTAATATTTCATCACTTCACCTACTAATATTTCATCACTTCACCTACTAAGATTTCATCACTTCACCTACTAAGATTTCATCACTTCACCTACTAATATTTCATCACTTCACCTACTAATATTCCATCACTTCACCTACTAATATTTCATCACTTCACCTACTATTTTATCACTTCACCTACTAATATTTCATCACTTCACCTACTATTTCATCACTTCACCTACTAAGATTTTATCACTTCACCTACTATTCCATCACTTCACCTACTACAATTTCATCACTTCACCTACTATTTCATCACTTCACCTACTAAGATTTCATCACTTCACCTACTATTATTTCATCACTTCACCTACTAATATTTCATCACTTCACCTACTAATATTTCATCACATCGCCTACTAATATTTCATCACTTCACCTACTATTATTTCATCACTTCACCTACTATTATTTCATCACTTCATCTACTAATATTTCATCACATCGCCTACTAATATTTCATCACTTCACCTACTATTATTTCATCACTTCACCTACTATTATTTCATCACTTCATCTACTAATATTTCATCACTTCACCTACTAATATTTCATCACTTCACCTACTAATATTTCATCACTTCACCTACTAATATTTCATCACTTCACCTACTAAGATTTCATCACTTCACCTACTAAGATTTCATCACTTCACCTACTAATATTTCATCACTTCGCCTACTAATATTTCATCACTTCACCTACTAATATTTCATCACTTCACCTACTAAGATTTCATCACTTCACCTACTAAGATTTCATCACTTCACCTACTAATATTTCATCACTTCACCTACTAATATTTCATCACTTCACCTACTATTTTATCACTTCACCTACTAATATTTCATCACTTCACCTACTATTTCATCACTTCACCTACTAAGATTTTATCACTTCACCTACTATTCCATCACTTCACCTACTACAATTTCATCACTTCACCTACTATTTCATCACTTCACCTACTAAGATTTCATCACTTCACCTACTATTATTTCATCACTTCACCTACTAATATTCCATCACTTCACCTACTAATATTTCATCACTTCACCTACTATTTTATCACTTCACCTACTAATATTTCATCACTTCACCTACTATTTCATCACTTCACCTACTAAGATTTTATCACTTCACCTACTATTCCATCACTTCACCTACTACAATTTCATCACTTCACCTACTATTTCATCACTTCACCTACTAAGATTTCATCACTTCACCTACTATTATTTCATCACTTCACCTACTAATATTTCATCACATCGCCTACTAATATTTCATCACTTCACCTACTAATATTTCATCACTTCACCTACTAAGATTTCATCACTTCACCTACTAAGATTTCATCACTTCACCTACTAATATTTCATCACTTCGCCTACTAATATTCCATCACTTCACCTACTAATATTTCATCACTTCACCTACTATTTTATCACTTCACCTACTAATATTTCATCACTTCACCTACTATTTCATCACTTCACCTACTAAGATTTTATCACTTCACCTACTATTCCATCACTTCACCTACTACAATTTCATCACTTCACCTACTATTTCATCACTTCACCTACTAAGATTTCATCACTTCACCTACTATTATTTCATCACTTCACCTACTAATATTTCATCACATCGCCTACTAATATTTCATCACTTCACCTACTAATATTTCATCACTTCACCTACTAAGATTTCATCACTTCACCTACTAATATTTCATCACTTCGCCTACTAATATTCCATCACTTCACCTACTAATATTTCATCACTTCACCTACTATTTTATCACTTCACCTACTAATATTTCATCACTTCACCTACTATTTCATCACTTCACCTACTAAGATTTTATCACTTCACCTACTATTCCATCACTTCACCTACTACAATTTCATCACTTCACCTACTATTTCATCACTTCACCTACTAAGATTTCATCACTTCACCTACTATTATTTCATCACTTCACCTACTAATATTTCATCACATCGCCTACTAATATTTCATCACTTCACCTACTATTATTTCATCACTTCACCTACTATTATTTCATCACTTCATCTACTAATATTTCATCACATCACCTACTAATATTTCATCACATCACCTACTAATATTTCATCACTTCACCTACTAATATTTCATCACTTCACCTACTAAGATTTCATCACTTCACCTACTAAGATTTCATCACTTCACCTACTAATATTTCATCACTTCACCTACTAATATTCCATCACTTCACCTACTAATGTTTCATCACTTCACCTACTAATATTTCATCACTTCACCTACTATTATTTCATCACTTCACCTACTAATATTTCATCACATCGCCTACTAATATTCCATCACTTCACCTACTAATGTTTCATCACTTCACCTACTAATATTTCATCACTTCACCTACTATTATTTCATCACTTCACCTACTAATATTTCATCACATCGCCTACTAATATTTCATCACTTCACCTACTATTATTTCATCACATCGCCTACTAATATTTCATCACTTCACCTACTATTATTTCATCACTTCACCTACTATTATTTCATCACTTCACCTACTAAGATTTCATCACTTCACCTACTAATATTTCATCACTTCACCTACTAATATTCCATCACTTCACCTACTAATGTTTCATCACTTCACCTACTAATATTTCATCACTTCACCTACTATTATTTCATCACTTCACCTACTAATATTTCATCACATCGCCTACTAATATTTCATCACTTCACCTACTATTATTTCATCACATCGCCTACTAATATTTCATCACTTCACCTACTATTATTTCATCACTTCACCTACTATTATTTCATCACTTCACCTACTAATATTTCATCACTTCACCTACTAAGATTTCATCACTTCACCTACTAAGATTTCATCACTTCACCTACTAATATTTCATCACATCACCTACTAATATTTCATCACTTCATCTACTAATGTTTCATCACTTCACCTACTAAAATTTCATCACATTACCTACTAATATTTCATCACTTCACCTTGGTGGCTTATAGACTAGAAATGACAGCATAAGAAATGATTCAGTAGCAAAAGTGTCCGCATCTTTCAACTTACTGCATCATGGTCTGAACTTCATAAATTATTTTGGGGTCTCCAAAGAAACAATTACCCCTCCACTTCAAGTTAAAGACAGTATAAGTCCATTCCAGAAGGTTGAGAATAAATAGAAAGTGAGAAACTGGCATGTAGTAATGTGTCTAAAGAGGACGCTAACAAACGCTGAGGTGGTTCTTAGAAGTGATGTGACCATGGACTTGAAGTTGAAAAGAGTCTTTGGGCCAACTAGTCAACCTTTGGTTCTTAGAAGTGATGTGACCATGGACTTGAAGTTGAAAAGAGTCTTTGGGCCAACTAGTCAACCTTTGGTTCTTAGAAGTGATGTGACCATGGACTTGAAGTTGAAAAGAGTCTTTGGGCCAACTAGTCAACCTTTGGTTCTTAGAAGTGATGTGACCATGGACTTGAAGTTGAAAAGAGGCTTTGGGCCAACTAGTCAACCTTTGGTTCTTAGAAGTGATGTGACCATGGACTTGAAGTTGAAAAGAGGCTTTGGGCCAACTAGTCAACCGTTGGTTCTTAGAAGTGATGTGACCATGGACTTGAAGTTGAAAAGAGGCTTTGGGCCAACTAGTCAACCTTTGGTTCTTAGAAGTGATGTGACCATGGACTTGAAGTTGAAAAGAGTCTTTGGGCCAACTAGTCAACCTTTGGTTCTTAAAAGTGATGTGACCATGGACTTGAAGTTGAAAAGAGTCTTTGGGCCAACTAGTCAACCTTTGGTTCTTAGAAGTGATGTGACCATGGACTTGAAGTTGAAAAGAGGCTTTCGGCCAAGTAGTCAACCTTTGGTTCTTAGAAGTGATGTGACCATGGACTTGAAGTTGAAAAGAGGCTTTGGGCCAACTAGTCAACCTTTGGTTCTTAAAAGTGATGTGACCATGGACTTGAAGTTGAAAAGAGTCTTTGGGCCAACTAGTCAACCTTTGGTTCTTAGAAGTGATGTGACCATGGACTTGAAGTTGAAAAGAGGCTTTCGGCCAACTAGTCAACCTTTGGTTCTTAGAAGTGATGTGACCATGGACTTGAAGTTGAAAAGAGGCTTTGGGCCAACTAGTCAACCTTTGGTTCTTAGAAGTGATGTGACCATGGACTTGAAGTTGAAAAGAGTCTTTCGGCCAAGTAGTCAACCTTTGGTTCTTAGAAGTGATGTGACCATGGACTTGAAGTTGAAAAGAGGCTTTGGGCCAACTAGTCAACCTTTGGTTCTTAGAAGTGATGTGACCATGGACTTGAAGTTGAAAAGAGTCTTTGGGCCAACTAGTCAACCTTTGGTTCTTAGAAGTGATGTGACCATGGACTTGAAGTTGAAAAGAGGCTTTGGGCCAACTAGTCAACCTTTGGTTCTTAAAAGTGATGTGACCATGGACTTGAAGTTGAAAAGAGTCTTTGGGCCAACTAGTCAACCTTTGGTTCTTAGAAGTGATGTGACCATGGACTTGAAGTTGAAAAGAGGCTTTGGGCCAACTAGTCAACCTTTGGTTCTTAGAAGTGATGTGACCATGGACTTGAAGTTGAAAAGAGTCTTTGGGTCAACTAGTCAACCTTTGGTTCTTAGAAGTGATGTGACCATGGACTTGAAGTTGAAAAGAGTCTTTGGGTCAACTAGTCAACCTTTGGTTCTTAGAAGTGATGTGACCATGGACTTGAAGTTGAAAAGAGTCTTTGGGCCAACTAGTCAACCTTTGGTTCTTAGAAGTGATGTGACCATGGACTTGAAGTTGAAAAGAGTCTTTGGGTCAACTAGTCAACCTTTGGTTCTTAGAAGTGATGTGACCATGGACTTGAAGTTGAAAAGAGTCTTTCGGCCAAGTAGTCAACCTTTGGTTCTTAGAAGTGATGTGACCATGGACTTGAAGTTGAAAAGAGTCTTTGGGTCAACTAGTCAACCTTTGGTTCTTAGAAGTGATGTGACCATGGACTTGAAGTTGAAAAGAGTCTTTCGGCCAAGTAGTCAACCTTTGGTTCTTAGAAGTGATGTGACCATGGACTTGAAGTTGAAAAGAGTCTTTGGGTCAACTAGTCAACCTTTGGTTCTTAGAAGTGATGTGACCATGGACTTGAAGTTGAAAAGAGTCTTTCGGCCAAGTAGTCAACCTTTGGTTCTTAGAAGTGATGTGACCATGGACTTGAAGTTGAAAAGAGGCTTTCGGCCAAGTAGTCAACCTTTGGTTCTTAGAAGTGATGTGACCATGGACTTGAAGTAGCTCAGCTGTGAAGTAGGAAATAAGCGCCCACAAAAAAGGTGAGAAGCACATCCCAAGACTATTTGTAGGTGTGAAACATAACAGCCGCCGCCTCACAGCGGCGTGTGTGTGTGTGTGTGTGTGTGTGCGTGTGTGTGTGTGTGTGTGTGTGTGTGTGTGTGTGTGTGTGTGTGTGTGTGTGTGTGTGTGTGTGTGTGTTATCTCTGCATGTTGTGATTGCTTGTGGTCGCTGCCATGAAAGATGAAGTGTTGACAAAATCACTTCTGATGATATCAGTATAAAGTACTTTCTTCTGTTGACATGATATTAGTATAAAGTACTATACTAGTTATGTATGTGACTTATACTATGACCTATATACTGTACTAGTTATTTATGTGACTTATACTATGACCTATATACTATACTAGTTATTTATGTGACTTATACTATGACCTATATACTATACTAGTTATTTATGTGACTTATACTATGACCTTTATACCCCGTTTCCATATGAGTTGGGAAATTGTGTTAGATGTAAATATAAACGGAATACAATGATTTGCAAATCCTTTTCAAGCCATATTCAGTTGAATATGCTACAAAGACAACATATTTGATGTTCAATCTCATAAACATTTTTTTTTTTTGCAAATAATCATTCACTTTAGAATTTGATGCCAGCAACACGTGACAAAGAAGTTGGGAAAGGTGGCAATAAATACTGATAAAGTTGAGGAATGCTCATCAAACACTTATTTGGAACATCCCACAGGTGAACAGGCTAATTGGGAACAGGTGGGTGCCATGATTGGGTATAAAAGTAGATTCCATGAAATGCTCAGTCATTCACAAACAAGGATGGGGTGAGGGTCACCACTTTGTCAACAAATGCGTGAGCAAATTGTTGAACAGTTTAAGAAAAACCTTTCTCAAGCAGCTATTGCAAGGAATTTAGGGATTTCACCATCTACGCTCCGTAATATCATCAAAGGGTTCAGAGAATCTGGAGAAATCACTGCACGTAAGCAGCTAAGCCCGTGACCTTCGATCCCTCAGGCTGTACTGCATCAACAAGTGACATCAGTGTGTAAAGGATATCACCACATGGGCTCAGGAACACTTCAGAAACCCACTGTCAGTAACTACAGTTGGTCGCTACATCTGTAAGTGCAAGTTAAAACTCTCCTATGCAAGGCGAAAACCGTTTATCAACAACACCCAGAAACGCTGTCAGCTTTGCTGGGCCTGAGCTCATCTAAGATGGACTGATACAAAGTGGAAAAGTGTTCTGTGTTCTGACGAGTCCACATTTCAAATTGTTTTTGGAAACTGTGGACGTCGTGTCCTCCGGACCAAAGAGGAAAAGAACCATCCGGATTGTTATAGGTGCAAAGTGTAAAAGGCAGCATGTGTGATGGTATGGGGGTGTATTAGTGGCCAAGACATGGGTAACTTACACATCTGTGAAGGCACCATTAATGCTGAAAGGTACATACAGCTTTTGGAACAACATATGTTTCCATCCAAGCAACGTTACCATGGACGCCCCTGCTTATTTCAGCAAGACAATGCCAAGCCACGTGTTACATCAACGTGGCTTCATAGTAAAAGAGTGCGGGTACTAGACTGGCCTGCCTGTAGTCCAGACATTGAAAATGTGTGGCGCATTATGAAGCCTAAAATAGCAGAAGGGAGACCCCCGGACTGTTGAACAACTTAAGCTGTACATCAAGCAAGAATGGGAAAGAATTCCACCTGAGAAGCTTCAAAAATGTCAGTTCCCAAACCTTTACTGAGTGTTGTTAAAAGGAAAGGCCATGTAACACAGTGGTGAACATGCCCTTTCCCAACTACTTTGTCACGTGTTGCAGCCATGAAATTCTAAGTTAATTATTATTTGCAAAAAAAAAATAAAGTTTATGAGTTTGAACATCAAATATGTTGTCTTTGTAGCATATTCAACTGAATATGGCTTGAAAAGGATTTGCAAATCATTGTATTCTGTTTATATTTACATCTAACACAATTTCCCAACTCATATGGAAACGGGGTTTGTACTATACTAGTTATTTATATGACTTATACTATGACCTATATACTATACAAGTTATTTTTGTGACTTATACTATGACCTATATACTATCCTAGTTATTTATGTGACTTATACTATGACCTATATGCTATACTAGTTATTTATTCGACTTATACTATGACTTATATACTATACTAGTTATTTATGTGACTTATACTATGACCTATATGCTATACTAGTTATTTATTCGACTTATACTATGACCTATATACTATACTAGTTATTCATGTGACTTATACTACGACCTATATACTGTACTAGTTATTTATGTGACTTATACTATGACCTATATACTGTACTAGTTATTTATGTGACTTATACGATGACTTATATACTATACTAGTTATTTATGTGACTTATACTATCATCTATATACTGTACTAGTTATTTATGTGACTTATACTATGACCTATATAATTACTAGTTATTTATGTGACTTATACTACGACCTATATACTATACTAGTTATTTATGTGACTTACTGTATACTACGACCTATATACTGTACTAGTTATTTATGTGACTTATACTATGACCTATATACTATACTAGTTATGTATGTGACTTAAACTATGATTTATATACTATACTAGTTATTTATGTGTATTATATTATGACCTTTATACTATACGAGTTATTTATGTGACTTATACTACAACCTATATACTATACTAGTTATTTATGTGACTTGTACTACGACCTATATACTATACTAGTTATTTATGTGACTTATACTGTGACCTATATACTATAGTAGTTATTTATGTGACTCATACTATGACATTTATACTATACTAGTTATTTATGTTACTTATACTACGACCTATATACTATAGTAGTTATTTATGTGACTTATATTACGACCTATATACTATACTATTTATTTATGTGACTAATAATATGACCTATATACTATACTAGTTATTTATGTGACTTATAGTACGACCTATATAGTATAATAGTTATTTATGTGACTTATACTACGACCTATATACTTTACTAGTTATTTATGTGACTTATACTATTATCTATATACTATACTATTTATTTATGTGACTAATAATATGACCTATATACTATACTAGTTATTTATGTGAATTATAGTACGACCTATATAGTATAATAGTTATTTATGTGACTTATACTACGACCTGTATACTATACTAGTTATTTATGTGACTTATACTACAACCTATATACTGTACTAGTTGTTTATGTGACTTACACTATGACCTATATACTGTAGTAGTTATTTATGTGACTTATACTATGACATATATACTATGCTAGTTATTTATGTTACTTATACTACGACCTATATACTATACTAGTTATTTATGTGACTTATACTATGACCTATATACTATAGTAGTTATTTATGTGACTTATACTATGACATATATACTGTACTAGTTATTTATGTGACTTATACTATGACATGTATACTATACTAGTTATTTATGCAGCCTTTAAATCAAAAAGTTTAGGCACCCTTGTTTTAGAAGTATTGCTTTTGTTTTGTGAAAAGGTGTCCTGGAAACTTAGCTTAAGTCTAAGTCTGGGTTTTATGACAACTATGTGTTGAATACAAGACAAATATGACTGTTAGCGAAGAAAAATGCATAATTTAGCCGCACCGTTTTGTAAGCCGCGGTGTTCGAAGTGTATGAAAAAAGTAGTGTCCTATAGTTTGTAAAATACAGTATTGTTGGTGTCAATCTTAACATATCTTATATCATATTACAGCTTCCCTTTTTGGGTACATTGGTCTGTTCCATTTTTCCTTCATTTTTTGGGTTTTCAGACAAAATGAACATGTTTATTTTGTTTGTTTTCTGATCAAATAAACATGTTTATTTTGTTTGTTCTCTGATAAAATAAACAGGTTTATTTTGTTTGTTTTCTGATGAAATTAACATGTTTACTTTGTTTGTTCTCTGATAAAATAAACATGTTTATTTTGTTTGTTCTCTGATAAAATAAACAGGTTTATTTTGTTTGTTTTCTGATGAAATTAACATGTTTACTTTGTTTGTTCTCTGATAAAATAAACATGTTTATTTTGTTTGTTCTCTGATAAAATAAACAGGTTTATTTTGTTTGTTTTCTGATGAAATTAACATGTTTACTTTGTTTGTTCTCTGATAAAATAAACATGTTTATTTTGTTTGTTTTCTGATAAAATAAACATGTTTATTTTGGGGGGTTTTCTGATTATAAAAAAAAAAAAAGTTTAATTTGTTTGTAAAAGGTGCTTTGGGTCCCACTTTGGACACTGGATCTACAGCATCTATCACAGATTATATCGCACATTTGACATGATTATATTGCACATTTGACATGCAAGTCCATATCATAGGATACTTGTTTTTTGTCTGATATCAGACTATTGGCACAAGTGAAATGTCACAAGTCCAACTATGAAGACCGCTTTGGCTTTAGAAGTGTCAACTTGATGCAGAGGATGGACCACTCAAGACATGTTGTGATATCAACTTAGTGGACTTTTTACAAGACATGTTGTAATATCAACTTAGTGGACTTTTTACAAGACATGTTGTGATATCAACTTAGTGGACTTTTTACAAGACATGTTGTGATATCAACTCAGTGGACTTTTTACAAGACATGTTGTGATATCAACTTAGTGGACTTTTTACAAGACATGTTGTAATATCAGCTTAGTGGACTTTTTACAAGACATGTTGTAATATCAACTTAGTGGACTTTTTACAAGACATGTTGTGATATCAACTTAGTGGACTTTTTACAAGACATGTTGTGATATCAACTTAGTGGACTTTTTACAAGACATGTTGTAATATCAGCTTAGTGGACTTTTTACAAGACATGTTGTAATATCAACTTAGTGGACTTTTTACAAGACATGTTGTAATATCAACTTAGTGGACTTTTTACAAGACATGTTGTAATATCAACTTAGTGGACTTTTTACAAGA
This sequence comes from Nerophis lumbriciformis, assembly GCF_033978685.3. Classification (NCBI taxonomy): domain Eukaryota; kingdom Metazoa; phylum Chordata; class Actinopteri; order Syngnathiformes; family Syngnathidae; genus Nerophis; species Nerophis lumbriciformis. The sequence continues at coordinate 137,933 of NC_084565.2, forward strand.
CATGTTGTAATATCAGCTTAGTGGACTTTTTACAAGACATGTTGTAATATCGACTTAGTGGACTTTTTACAAGACATGTTGTAATATCAACTTAGTGGACTTTTTACAAGACATGTTGTGATATCAACTTAGTGGACTTTTTACAAGACATGTTGTGATATCAACTTAGTGGACTTTTTACAAGACATGTTGTAATATCAGCTTAGTGGACTTTTTACAAGACATGTTGTAATATCAGCTTAGTGGACTTTTACAAGACATTTTGTGATATCAACTTAGTGGACTTTTTACAAGACATGTTGTGATATCAACTTAGTGGACTTTTTACAAGACATGTTGTAATATCAGCTTAGTGGACTTTTTACAAGACATGTTGTAATATCGACTAAGTGGACTTTTTACAAGACATGTTGTAATATCAACTTAGTGGACTTTTTACAAGACATGTTGTAATATCAGCTTAGTGGACTTTTTACAAGACATGTTGTAATATCAGCTTAGTGGACTTTTACAAGACATTTTGTGATATCAACTTAGTGGACTTTTTACAAGACATGTTGTGATATCAACTTAGTGGACTTTTTACAAGACATGTTGTAATATCAGCTTAGTGGACTTTTTACAAGACATGTTGTAATATCAACTTAGTGGACTTTTTACAAGACATGTTGTAATATCAACTAAGTGGACTTTTTACAAGACATGTTGTAATATCAACTTAGTGGACTTTTTACAAGACATGTTGTAATATCAACTTAGTGGACTTTTTACAAGACATGTTGTAATATCAACTTAGTGGACTTTTTACAAGACATGTTGTAATATCAGCTTAGTGGACTTTTTACAAGACATGTTGTAATATCAACTTAGTGGACTTTTTACAAGACATGTTGTGATATCAACTTAGTGGACTTTTTACAAGACATGTTGTGATATCAGCTTAGTGGACTTTTTACAAGACATGTTGTAATATCAACTTAGTGGACTTTTTACAAGACATGTTGTGATATCAACTTAGTGGACTTTTTACAAGACATGTTGTGATATCAACTCAGTGGACTTTTTACAAGACATGTTGTGATATCAACTTAGTGGACTTTTTACAAGACATGTTGTAATATCAGCTTAGTGGACTTTTTACAAGACATGTTGTAATATCAACTTAGTGGACTTTTTACAAGACATGTTGTGATATCAACTTAGTGGACTTTTTACAAGACATGTTGTGATATCAACTTAGTGGACTTTTTACAAGACATGTTGTAATATCAGCTTAGTGGACTTTTTACAAGACATGTTGTAATATCAACTTAGTGGACTTTTTACAAGACATGTTGTAATATCAACTTAGTGGACTTTTTACAAGACATGTTGTAATATCAACTTAGTGGACTTTTTACAAGACATGTTGTAATATCAGCTTAGTGGACTTTTTACAAGACATGTTGTAATATCGACTTAGTGGACTTTTTACAAGACATGTTGTAATATCAACTTAGTGGACTTTTTACAAGACATGTTGTGATATCAACTTAGTGGACTTTTTACAAGACATGTTGTGATATCAACTTAGTGGACTTTTTACAAGACATGTTGTAATATCAGCTTAGTGGACTTTTTACAAGACATGTTGTAATATCAGCTTAGTGGACTTTTACAAGACATTTTGTGATATCAACTTAGTGGACTTTTTACAAGACATGTTGTGATATCAACTTAGTGGACTTTTTACAAGACATGTTGTAATATCAGCTTAGTGGACTTTTTACAAGACATGTTGTAATATCGACTAAGTGGACTTTTTACAAGACATGTTGTAATATCAACTTAGTGGACTTTTTACAAGACATGTTGTAATATCAGCTTAGTGGACTTTTTACAAGACATGTTGTGATATCAGCTTAGTGGACTTTTTACAAGACATGTTGTAATATCAGCTTAGTGGACTTTTACAAGACATTTTGTGATATCAACTTAGTGGACTTTTTACAAGACATGTTGTGATATCAACTTAGTGGACTTTTTACAAGACATGTTGTAATATCAGCTTAGTGGACTTTTTACAAGACATGTTGTAATATCAACTTAGTGGACTTTTTACAAGACATGTTGTAATATCAACTAAGTGGACTTTTTACAAGACATGTTGTAATATCAACTTAGTGGACTTTTTACAAGACATGTTGTAATATCAACTTAGTGGACTTTTTACAAGACATGTTGTAATATCAACTTAGTGGACTTTTTACAAGACATGTTGTGATATCAACTTAGTGGACTTTTTACAAGACATGTTGTAATATCAGCTTAGTGGACTTTTTACAAGACATGTTGTAATATCAACTTAGTGGACTTTTTACAAGACATGTTGTGATATCAACTTAGTGGACTTTTTACAAGACATGTTGTGATATCAGCTTAGTGGACTTTTTACAAGACATGTTGTAATATCAACTTAGTGGACTTTTTACAAGACATGTTGTGATATCAACTTAGTGGACTTTTTACAAGACATGTTGTGATATCAACTCAGTGGACTTTTTACAAGACATGTTGTGATATCAACTCAGTGGACTTTTTACAAGACATGTTGTGATATCAACTTAGTGGACTTTTTACAAGACATGTTGTAATATCAGCTTAGTGGACTTTTTACAAGACATGTTGTAATATCAACTTAGTGGACTTTTTACAAGACATGTTGTGATATCAACTTAGTGGACTTTTTACAAGACATGTTGTGATATCAACTTAGTGGACTTTTTACAAGACATGTTGTAATATCAGCTTAGTGGACTTTTTACAAGACATGTTGTAATATCAACTTAGTGGACTTTTTACAAGACATGTTGTAATATCAACTTAGTGGACTTTTTACAAGACATGTTGTAATATCAACTTAGTGGACTTTTTACAAGACATGTTGTAATATCAGCTTAGTGGACTTTTTACAAGACATGTTGTAATATCGACTTAGTGGACTTTTTACAAGACATGTTGTAATATCAACTTAGTGGACTTTTTACAAGACATGTTGTGATATCAACTTAGTGGACTTTTTACAAGACATGTTGTGATATCAACTTAGTGGACTTTTTACAAGACATGTTGTAATATCAGCTTAGTGGACTTTTTACAAGACATGTTGTAATATCAGCTTAGTGGACTTTTACAAGACATTTTGTGATATCAACTTAGTGGACTTTTTACAAGACATGTTGTGATATCAACTTAGTGGACTTTTTACAAGACATGTTGTAATATCAGCTTAGTGGACTTTTTACAAGACATGTTGTAATATCGACTAAGTGGACTTTTTACAAGACATGTTGTAATATCAACTTAGTGGACTTTTTACAAGACATGTTGTAATATCAGCTTAGTGGACTTTTTACAAGACATGTTGTGATATCAGCTTAGTGGACTTTTTACAAGACATGTTGTAATATCAGCTTAGTGGACTTTTACAAGACATTTTGTGATATCAACTTAGTGGACTTTTTACAAGACATGTTGTGATATCAACTTAGTGGACTTTTTACAAGACATGTTGTAATATCAGCTTAGTGGACTTTTTACAAGACATGTTGTAATATCAACTTAGTGGACTTTTTACAAGACATGTTGTAATATCAACTAAGTGGACTTTTTACAAGACATGTTGTAATATCAACTTAGTGGACTTTTTACAAGACATGTTGTAATATCAACTTAGTGGACTTTTTACAAGACATGTTGTAATATCAACTTAGTGGACTTTTTACAAGACATGTTGTGATATCAACTTAGTGGACTTTTTACAAGACATGTTGTAATATCAGCTTAGTGGACTTTTTACAAGACATGTTGTAATATCAACTTAGTGGACTTTTTACAAGACATGTTGTGATATCAACTTAGTGGACTTTTTACAAGACATGTTGTGATATCAGCTTAGTGGACTTTTTACAAGACATGTTGTAATATCAACTTAGTGGACTTTTTACAAGACATGTTGTGATATCAACTTAGTGGACTTTTTACAAGACATGTTGTGATATCAACTCAGTGGACTTTTTACAAAGGCAAAAGCAGTGAAGTTGTGTAAATGGTAAATAAAAAGAGAATACAACAAATCCTTTTCAACTTATATTCAATTGAATAGACTGCAAAGACAAGATATTTCACGCTCGAACTTTGTTATTTTTTGCAAATATGAGCTCATTTGGAATTTGATGCCTGTAACATGTTTGAAAAAAGCTGGCACAAGTGGCAAAAAAGAGTGAGAAAGTTGAGGAATGCTCATCAAAGACTTATTTGGAACATCCCACAGGTGAACAGGCTAATTGGGAACAGGTGGGTGCCATGATTGGGTATAAAAGTAGATTCCATGAAATGCTCAGTCCTTCACAAACAAGGACAGGGTGAGGGTCACCACTTTGTCAACAAATGCCTGAGCAAATTGTTTAAGAACAACATTTCTCAACAAGGAATTGAGGGATTTCACCATCTACGCTCCGTAATATCATCAAAAGGTTGAGAGAATCTGGAGAAATCACTGCAGGTAAGCCATGATATTACATACCTTGGATCCCTCTGGCGCTACTGCATCAAAAAGCCACATCAGTGTGTAAAGGATATTACCACATGGGCTCAGGAACACTTCAGAAAACCACTGTCAGTAACTACAGTTGGTCGCTACATCTGTGAGTGCAAGTTAAAACTCTACTATGCAAAGCCACAGCCATTTATCAACAACACCCAGAAACGCTGTCGGCTTCGCTGGGCCCCAGCTCATCTAAGATGGACTGATACAAAGTGGAAAAGTGTTCTGTGGTCTGACGAGTCCACATTTCAAATTGTTTTTGGAAACTGTGGACCAAAGAGGAAAAACCCATCTGGACTGTTCTAGGGTGAAAGTGTAAAAGTCAGCATGTGTGATGGTATGGGGGTGTATTAGTGGCCAAGACATGTGGGTACTAGACTGGCCTGCCTGTAGTCCAGACATTGAAAATATGAAGGTTAAAATATGAGAAGGGAGACTGTTGAACAACTTAAGCTGTACATCAAGCAAGAATGGGAAAGAATTCCACTTCAAAAATGTGTCTCCTCAGTTCCCAAACCTTTACTGAGTGTTGTTAAAAGGAAAGGCCATGTAACACACTGGTAAAAATGCCTTTTTTGCAATGTGTTGCTGCCATTACATTCTAAGTTCATGATTATTTGCAAAGTTTCTCAGTGTGAACATGAAATATCTTGTCTTTGCAGTCTATTCAATTGAATATAAGTTGTGTTGTATTCTCTTTTTATTGACCATTTACACAACCTGACAACTTCACTGCTTGTGTAGATTTAGCGTGTCAAGCCGTCTTATCGCTGACAGGAAGTGGTTTCACTCGTCACATGTCACACTTTTGACACACTTAAAGAAAAAAATGCCGACCTTGGTCAAAATCCTGTTGACGTTGTGGCTTTGCGTTAAAAAAAAAAGCCGTTTGGGGGCCCAAGGTGAGGGAAGACGTTAGAGTGACACCTGGAGAAGTGAGGAAGTGATTGTTTGCTGCTGGAAGACAAGAACACAAGACTAGTAAGACAGGAAGTTTATTCCCAGGTGAGCGTTTGGCAGACAGCTGCTCAACGTGTGTAACTGCTCCTCACAGAAGAATTATTCCTAGCTGCTGACACTAATCTATAATCATCAATAAAGTAATCATCAATAAAGTAATCATCAATAAAGTAATCATCTATTAAATAATCATCAATAAAGTAATCATCAATGAAGTAATCATCAATAAATTAATCATCAATAAAGTAATCATCAATGAAGTAATTATTAATGAAGTAATCATCAATGAAGTAATCATCAATAAAGTAATCATCAATAAAGTAATCATCAATGAAGTAATCATCAATGAAGTAATCATCAATAAAGTAATAATCAATAAAGTAATCATGTATTAAGTAATCATCAATAAAGTAATCATGTATTAAGTAATCATCAATAAAGTAATCATCAATGAAGTAATCATCAATGAAGTAGTCATCAATAAAGTAGTCATCAATAAAGTAATCATCTATTAAGTAATCATCAATAAAGCAATCATCAATAAAGTAATCATCAATAAAGTAGTCATCAATAAAGTAGTCATCAATAAAGTAATCATCAATAAAGTAATCATCAATTAAGTAATCATCAATAAAGTAATCATCAATAAAGTAATCATCAATAAAGTAATCATCAAATAAGTGGTGTATAATAATAAAGTAATAATAAATAAAATCGTGTATAATAATAAATCAAGTAATGATAAATAAAGTAATAATCAATAATGTGGTGTATAATGATCAATAAAGTAATAATCAATAAAGTGTCCCACAGAAAGAAGAAGGCAAGGTCCAAGGGCAGCTGAACCACAGTGACTCTAATCAGTTCATCCAAGACCTCCAAGATCACATCACTGAACTCAAACATGAGGTGACTCACTTATAACCTTATACACATCACACTTCCTGCACACCAACATCACACTTCCTGCACGCCAACATCACACTTCCTGCACGCCAACATCACACTTCCTGCACGCCAACATCACACTTCCTGCACGCCAACATCACACTTCCTGCACGCCAACATCACACTTCCTGCACGCCAACATCACACTTCCTGCACGCCAACATCACACTTCCTGCACGCCAACATCACACTTCCTGCACGCCAACATCACACTTCCTGCACGCCAACATCACACTTCCTGCACGCCAACATCACACTTCCTGCACGCCAACATCACACTTCCTGCACGCCAACATCACACTTCCTGCACGCCAACATCACACTTCCTGCACGCCAACGTCACACTTCCTGCACGCCAACGTCACACTTCCTGCACGCCAACATCACACTTCCTGCACGCCAACATCACACTTCCTGCACGCCAACATCACACTTCCTGCACGCCAACATCACACTTCCTGCACGCCAACATCACACTTCCTGCACGCCAACATCACACTTCCTGCACGCCAACATCACACTTCCTGCACGCCAACATCACACTTCCTGCACGCCAACATCACACTTCCTGCACGCCAACATCACACTTCCTGCACGCCAACGTCACACTTCCTGCACGCCAACGTCACACTTCCTGCACGCCAACGTCACACTTCCTGCACGCCAACATCACACTTCCTGCACGCCAACATCACACTTCCTGCACGCCAACATCACACTTCCTGCACGCCAACATCACACTTCCTGCACGCCAACGTCACACTTCCTGCACGCCAACATCACACTTCCTGCACGCCAACATCACACTTCCTGCACGCCAACGTCACACTTCCTGCAAGCCAACGTCACACTTCCTGCACGCCAACGTCACACTTCCTGCACGCCAACGTCACACTTCCTGCACGCCAACTTCACACTTCCTGCACGCCAACGTCACACTTCCTGCACGCCAACGTCACACTTCCTGCACGCCAACATCACACTTCCTGCACGCCAACGTCACACTTCCTGCACGCCAACGTCACACTTCCTGCACGCCAACGTCACACTTCCTGCACGCCAACGTCACACTTCCTGCACGCCAACATCACACTTCCTGCACGCCAACATCACACTTCCTGCACGCCAACGTCACACTTCCTGCACGCCAACGTCACACTTCCTGCACGCCAACGTCACACTTCCTGCACGCCAACGTCACACTTCCTGCACGCCAACATCACACTTCCTGCACGCCAACATCACACTTCCTGCACGCCAACGTCACACTTCCTGCACGCCAACATCACACTTCCTGCACGCCAACGTCACACTTCCTGCACGCCAACATCACACTTCCTGCACGCCAACATCACACTTCCTGCACGCCAACGTCACACTTCCTGCACGCCAACGTCACACTTCCTGCACGCCAACATCACACTTCCTGCACGCCAACATCACACTTCCTGCACGCCAACATCACACTTCCTGCACGCCAACATCACACTTCCTGCACGCCAACGTCACACTTCCTGCACGCCAACGTCACACTTCCTGCACGCCAACATCACACTTCCTGCACGCCAACATCACACTTCCTGCACGCCAACGTCACACTTCCTGCAAGCCAACGTCACACTTCCTGCACGCCAACGTCACACTTCCTGCACGCCAACGTCACACTTCCTGCACGCCAACGTCACACTTCCTGCACGCCAACATCACACTTCCTGCACGCCAACATCACACTTCCTGCACGCCAACATCACACTTCCTGCACGCCAACATCACACTTCCTGCACGCCAACGTCACACTTCCTGCACGCCAACATCACACTTCCTGCACGCCAACATCACACTTCCTGCACGCCAACGTCACACTTCCTGCAAGCCAACGTCACACTTCCTGCACGCCAACGTCACACTTCCTGCACGCCAACGTCACACTTCCTGCACGCCAACTTCACACTTCCTGCACGCCAACGTCACACTTCCTGCACGCCAACGTCACACTTCCTGCACGCCAACATCACACTTCCTGCACGCCAACGTCACACTTCCTGCACGCCAACGTCACACTTCCTGCACGCCAACGTCACACTTCCTGCACGCCAACGTCACACTTCCTGCACGCCAACATCACACTTCCTGCACGCCAACGTCACACTTCCTGCACGCCAACGTCACACTTCCTGCACGCCAACGTCACACTTCCTGCACGCCAACGTCACACTTCCTGCACGCCAACGTCACACTTCCTGCACGCCAACATCACACTTCCTGCACGCCAACATCACACTTCCTGCACGCCAACGTCACACTTCCTGCACGCCAACATCACACTTCCTGCACGCCAACGTCACACTTCCTGCACGCCAACATCACACTTCCTGCACGCCAACATCACACTTCCTGCACGCCAACGTCACACTTCCTGCACGCCAACGTCACACTTCCTGCACGCCAACATCACACTTCCTGCACGCCAACATCACACTTCCTGCACGCCAACATCACACTTCCTGCACGCCAACATCACACTTCCTGCACGCCAACGTCACACTTCCTGCACGCCAACGTCACACTTCCTGCACGCCAACATCACACTTCCTGCACGCCAACATCACACTTCCTGCACGCCAACGTCACACTTCCTGCAAGCCAACGTCACACTTCCTGCACGCCAACGTCACACTTCCTGCACGCCAACGTCACACTTCCTGCACGCCAACTTCACACTTCCTGCACGCCAACGTCACACTTCCTGCACGCCAACGTCACACTTCCTGCACGCCAACATCACACTTCCTGCACGCCAACATCACACTTCCTGCACGCCAACGTCACACTTCCTGCACGCCAACGTCACACTTCCTGCACGCCAACGTCACACTTCCTGCACGCCAACATCACACTTCCTGCACGCCAACATCACACTTCCTGCACGCCAACGTCACACTTCCTGCACGCCAACGTCACACTTCCTGCACGCCAACGTCACACTTCCTGCACGCCAACATGCTAGCGGCTAGTTGCAGGTGTTAGCATGTTAGTGGCTAGTTGCGGCTGTTAGCTTGTTAGCGGCTAGTTTCCGCTATTAGCATGCTAGCGGCTAGTTGCAGCTGTTAGCATGCTAGCGGCTAGTTGCAGCTGTTAGCATGCTAGCGGCTAGTTGCAGCTGTTAGCATGCTAGCGGCTAGTTGCAGCTGTTAGCTTGTTAGCGGCTAGTTGCAGCTGTTAGCATGTTAGCAGCTAGTTGCGGCTGTTAGCATGTTAGCGGCTAGTTGCGGCTGTTAGCATGTTAGCAGCTAGTTGCAGCTGTTAGCATGTTAGCGGCTAGTTGCGGCTGTTAGCATGTTGGCAACTAGTTGCAGCTGTTAGCATGGTAGCGGCTAGTTGCGGTTGTTAGCATGTTAGCGGCTAGTTGCAGCTGTTAGCATGTTAGCGGCTAGTTGCAGCTGTTAGCATGTTAGCGACTAGTTGCAGCTGTTAGCATGTTAGCGACTAGTTGCAGCTGTTAGCGGCTAGTTGCAGCTGTTAGCATGTTAGCGGCTAGTTGCAGCTGTTAGCATGTTAGCGACTAGTTGCAGCTGTTAGCATGCTAGCGGCTAGTTGCAGCTGTTAGCATGTTAGCGGCTAGTTGCAGCTGTTAGCATGTTAGCGACTAGTTGCAGCTGTTAGCATGCTAGCGGCTAGTTGCAGCTGTTAGCATGTTAGCGGCTAGTTGCAGCTGTTAGCATGCTAGCGTGTGAAAGAGTGGACAGCATATTAGGGAAAAGGGGCGTGTCCCAATAGATGCTTCTAGAATGATTGTGTCCTGCTCACAGATTTGCTGCCTGAAGGTTCAGAGGGGCGTGGCCAAGCCTCCCACCTATGACATCATCAAGCAGTACGCGGGCGACGACAATGATGATGACGATGATGATGATGATGAGGAGGAAGAGGAGGAAGGCAGCACCAAGGAGCAGCACCAGACTGGCAGGAGTCGAGTCAAGCTGCATCCCAAACTGGGGGCCACGGACAGTGAGGAAGAAGACGAGGCCCCCACACCCACCCACCGCTACACCACCGTGTGACCCGCCCAGTGTGGACTGGACCACAGAGAGCAGGGAGGGAGGGACAGTAGACATTGAACATATATCACTCAACGGATTTTATATTTCTTAACTTTATTTTATAAAACAACACCTCTTCAATATCTCTCTCTCTCTCTCTCTCTCTGTGTGTGTGTGTGTGTGTGTGTGTGTGTGTGTGTGTGTGTCATCTGCACTGATTGGTCACATTCACAAAAGGAAGTAGACATAACTGTGTGTGTGTGTGTGTGTGTGTGTGTGTGTGTGTGTGTGTGTGTGTGTGTGTGTGTGTGTGTGTGTGTAGTTATGGTAACAGACAATATTGTTTGTGTTAGAGTTGTTGCACCTGAATGTAACACTAACACCTGACTTGGTGGCAGTGAACGCATCACAGCATGTTGGGGGAGTGTGGTGAGCACACACACACATACATACACACGTATACACGCACACACATACATGTATATACACAAACACACATTTACATATATACATACACGCATACATATAAACACATATATATACACACACAAATATACAAACATATACACACATACATATATACAAACACACATACATATACACACACACAGAGATGACATGAGTGAGTTCATAATAAATAGTAAACACAAACACACACATATACATTCATATACACACACACAGAGATGACATGAGTGTGAGTTCATAATAAATAGTAAACACAAACACACACACATATACACACACAGAGATGACATGAGTGTGAGTTCATAATAAATAAATAGTAAACACACACATATACATACATATACACACACAGAGAGATGACATGAGTGTGAGTTCATAATAAATAGTAAACACAAACACACACACATATACACACACAGAGATGACATGAGTGTGAGTTCATAATAAATAAATAGTAAACACACACATATACATACATATACACACACAGAGAGATGACATGAGTGTGAGTTCATAATAAATAGTAAACACAAACACACACATACATACATACAATTACACACACACACATAGAGATGACATGATGTGAGTTTATAATAAATAGTAAACACACACACGTGCATACATATACACACACACACACAGAGATGACATGAGTGTGAGTTCATAATAAATAGTAAACACATACATATACATACACACACACACACAGAGATGTCATGAGTGTGAGTTCATAATAAATAGTAAACACACACACATATACATACATATACACACACACAGATGACATGAGTGTGAGTTCATAATAAATAGTAAACACATATACATACATACACACACACACACAGATGACATCATGAGTGTGAGTTCATATGAAATAAATAGTAAACACACACATATACACACATACATATACACACACACCCAGAGATGACATGAGTGTGAGTTCATAATAAAATGTTTGTTGCAAATATATTCTTCCTCCTTTTTTTCATCTTCTTTTTCTTCCTTCTTTGTCTTCTTCATCTCCTCTTCTTTTCCTTTTCTTCTTTTTTCTCCTTCCTCCTCTTCTTCCTTCTTCCTCTTCTTATTTCTCTTCTTTCTCCTTCCTAATCTTCTTCCTCTTCTATTCACTCGTTTTTTTCTCCTTCCTCCTCTACTTTCACCTTCCTCTTTTTTCCTATTCTTTCTTCCTTCTCCTCTTCTTCCTCCTTCCTCTTCTTCCTCCTTCCTTTTCTTCCTATTCTTCTTTCTCCTTCCTATTCTTCTTATTTCTTCTTTCTCCTTCCTCTTATTTCTCCTTCCTATTCTTCTTTCTCCTTCATATTCTTCTTTCTTCTTTCTCCTTCCTCTTATTTTTCCTTCCTATTCTTCTTCCTCTTCTTCTTTCTCCTTCCTCTTTTTTCCTTTTCTTTCTCCTTCCTCCTCAGCTTTCACCTTCCTCTTCTTCTTTCTCCTTCCTCTTCTTACGTCTTCTTTCTCCTTCCTCTTCTTTCTCCTTCCTATTCTTCTTCCTCTTCTTCTTTCTCCCTCTTCTTCTTTCTCCTTCCTCTTCTTACGTCTTCTTTCTCCTTCCTCTTCTTTCTCCTTCCTATTCTTCTTTCTCCCTCCTCTTCTTTCTCCTTCCTATTCTCTTCCTCTTCTTTCTCCTTCCTCTTTTTTCCTCTTCTTTCTCCTTCCTCCTCTGCTTTCACCTTCCTCTTCTTCCTCCTTCCTTTTCTTCTTATTTCTTCTTTCTCCTTCCTCTTATTCCTCTTCCTCCTTCCTATTCTTCTTTCTCCCTCCTATTCTTTTTTCTCCTTCCTATTCTTCTTATTTCTTCTTTCTCCTTCCTCTTCTTTCTCCTTCCTCTTATTCCTCTTCTTTCTCCTTCCTCTTTTTTCCTCTTCTTTCTCCTTCCTCTTCTGCTGTCACCTCCCTCTTCTTCTTTCTCCTTCCTATTCTTACTTCTTCTTTCTCCTTCCTCTTTTTTCCTTTATTTTCTTCTTCCTCCTTGTGACAGTTTGACCCCACACTGTTTGACCTTAAACTTCCTTGCAGACGGGAAGCTCAACATGGACAAGCTGCAAACATTCAATCTTGTTAGCCAGTGAAAAGCATGTGCTCAACAAACAAGTTGTCACCTGTCACTCACCATGGCTCTGAACGCTTGACTAAAAGAGTCAGGGTGGGGTTGAGGGCTTTTTATAGGTGACCACACCTGTGTTCGTTAATTAGGCCAAATTTGGGTCAAACCATGATCCTCAAAAGCTGAGTGTTACGAAAGGACACTGGACATTTGAAAGTGATGTTACCTAAGCCTGAATACACTGTGTACCAAAATGACTACTCTACACATGCACAAGTACTATGTGAATACTTTTTAGACATGTGATGGTTATTTATGGGTTTGACAGTACTCAATAACATCTTTGACTATTAAAGGCCAAAAGAAGCGAGCTTTGACTCGAGCAAGAGCCTTGAAAGGTCCCAAGCTGTCCAGCTTCTGTCATGTTCCCCATCCATCTGTCCCAGCTTCAGTCATGGCACCTGCTCTTGCACCCAATCCTGAACCTGAGGCCAAACCTAACACTGAGCCAGCTTGTGTTAATGGCCGTCCAGTGCAAGCACTGTTGGACACACGTAGCTCCATGACACTGTTGAACCATTCTTTTGTGTCACTTGGTAATCTTGACTATCAGCATGCCACAGCCATTCAATGTGTCCATGCTGATCAAAGAATATATCCCGTGGCTGATGTGACCATCATCATCGATGACCAGGCTTTCTTGCTCCGTGTGGGGGTTCTTGATCACATGCCCCATGACATGATCTTGGGCAGAGACTTGCCTATTCTGCATGATCTTGTTCATCAGACACACAAGCAGAAAGTGAAGTCCAGTTTTATTCCAGCCATTCAAGAGGCCTATCCAGTACTCACCCGTGCCCAGACAGCCAAGCTAGGGCTGGAGCCTCTTCCTGACTTGGACCCTTCTCTATGCCAGGGTGGTCAGAAGGCCCCCCCCCCCCCAAAAGTAAGAGCCAGCGCCGCCTGGAGAAGATCCAAGGTACTCCACTGTTGGGTGATGTGTCAAGCTTGAAACCTGATGAAGAGTGACAGGTACCTGAAGACATCCGAGAGCTACAGAGAGCTGACGTATCACTGGCTCCCCTGCTGGCTAAGATGAAAGATACAAACATTCCCTTGCAGCCAAACCAGGGTGAAAAGTATGTCCTGGAGGATGGAGTCCTGTATGTAGCAGATCAGCCAGAGAATCGCTTGGTGGTCCCTACCTGCTGTAGGCCCCTTGTACTGCATCTTGCTCATTCCATACATTGGGCTAGTCATCTTAGGCAAGACAAGACTCTTGCTCGAGTCAAAGCTCGCTTCTTTTGGCCTTTAATGGTCAAAGATGTTATTGAGTACTGTCAAACCTGTCTACAGTGCCAGAAGACTTCTCCGAGACGACCTGAGAAAGCCCCACTACTCCCTCTTCCTCTCATTGATGTTCCTTTCCGGAGGATCGCAATGGATATTGTTGGACCCCTGGAGAAAAGCAGTGGAGGCCATGAATACATCCTTGTCTTCTGTGACTACGCCACCAGATTTCCTGAGGCCTTCCCACTAAGGAGTATCAATACTCCGAAAGTCATCTCTGCACTTGTACAGTTCTTCTCACGAGTAGGAATTCCAAATGAAATAATCACGGATCAAGGAACCAACTTCACTTCAAAGCTCATGAAGCAGCTTCATAAACAACTTGGAATTACTGGCATTCTCACCACCTCCTATCATCCACAAATCGACAGGTTGGTGGAACGCTTCAACCAAACCCTGAAATCCATGCTGAGGAAGTTTGTAGACGACACCGGTCGAGACTGGGAGAAATGGCTTCCCTTCTTGCTAAGGCAAGAGCAAATCTTGGAAAGGCCCAGATGAAACAGAAGATCTGGTATGACCAGAAAGCACGTCAACGGGTGCTACAGCCAGGTCAAAAGGTCATGCTCTTGCTTCCAACCTCAAGCCGCAGAGTTTACAACAAACCTGGCAGAGAGCAGGCCAGAACTGGTTTGAGATCCCAAGTGTCGGAGGTGGCAATGACAGAGGAGACTGATGAGATGGTTGGTCGAGGTGCCACGGCGATGAGGCTGGACCGGACGACTATGGATGAGGAGCGTGAAGTTGGATGGGACACCGAGGAGTCTGAAGAAGACGTCAAAGGTTTTGAGAACTCTGGGGCCAGGCGTAAGCAGCGTAGGAAGGGGTATGGGAAGGCTAGGTGGTCTGCTGAGCCACCAAGGACTGAAAGAGTGTTA
Organism: Nerophis lumbriciformis; assembly: GCF_033978685.3. Lineage (NCBI taxonomy): Eukaryota > Metazoa > Chordata > Actinopteri > Syngnathiformes > Syngnathidae > Nerophis > Nerophis lumbriciformis. The sequence continues at coordinate 153,227 of NC_084565.2, forward strand.
AGTGTACTTACCTTGGTTAACATGTTCCAAGACTTTTTGATTGGATAGGGAAGCTGTCCTAGTCCGTGAACTCCAGGAGTTAAAAACTGTCTGTACAAGGCCTAACTTAGATCACTCACCCACTAACCAAAATGCTAACCGTACTCCTGACGATAGTTGTTGTGAGCAGTCGCCCAAACCCAAACCCAGAACTCGCCCACATCCAAACCCTAGTCCTCAAGCGATGCCGTCCAGAGATTCCTTGCCACCTGACCATCATCTGCGACAAGGCCCAAAGATGCTCCCTTTCCAGCAGAGTGAGGACATCGATAACTTTCTTGTCCGTTTCGAGCGCATTGCTCGCACCTGGGGCTGGCCTCAGTCTGACTGGGCCTGCCGACTTGTTCCACTCTTGACCGGTAAAGCCCTGGATGCCTATTCTGCGATGGAGGAAGATGCTTCCAACGTCTACACTGACCTTAAAGAAGCCCTCCTTGCTAAGTTTGATATCTCTCCTGAGACTTATAGGCTCCAGTTCCGGTCAACCTACATTCCCCCTGGTGAATCTCCCAAGGAGACTTACAACAGACTCAAAGGTCTCTACAGAAGATGGATCAAGCTAGAGCAGCGTTCCAAAGAAGACATCGCAGAGCTTTTCATTCTGGAGCAAATGCTTCGCATGCTGCTCAACGAAATGAAGACTTGGGTCAAGGAACACGAGCCAGAAGACGGACTTACTGCTGCTAAACTTGCAGGACAGTACGTGAATGCTCGTAAAGGACTCCGAATGCCAAGGCAGCAGAACAATCGTGTAGCAGCCCAAGGTTCAGCCGACCTGTCACACCAAAGCAGGTGGTTACAGCATCTCAGGGAACAACAGACTGTTCCCGAGACAGAGTCCAGTGAAGGATCTCATCTGCTACCACTGCCAACAGCCAGGGCATCGAGCCCCAGTCTACCCCTTGAAACAGAAGACCTGGTATGACCAAAAAGCGCGTCACAGGGTGCTACACCCAGGTCAAAAGGTCATGCTCTCGCTTCCAACCTCAAGTCATAAACTGCTGGCCCAATGGAAAGGTCCTTACTCCGTGGTCAGACAAGCTGGTCCAGTCACCTATGAGATCTCACATCCAGATAAAGGAAAGGCATTCCAAGTGTACCACATCAACCTTCTGAAGGAATGGAAGGAGAGGAAATCCTCTGTGGAAGGAAAGGATGTCCAGGCCAGTCAAGTACCTACTCAAAGCAAGGAGTTGCAAGAGGAAAAGGTGATGCTGGCACGGGAAGTGGAAATGGAGGATGATGTGGAGGAGACAGATCTGTCCATGCTCATTACACCACAGAAACCTGATGTAAGTCACTTCTCTGCACAATCTGCCCTTAAACTATTGCAAGTGTGTGAAGAATTCCCAGTCTTGTTCAGTGGAAAGCCAGGAAGAACTCCACTAATTGAACATGTCATTGACTTAAAAAACCCAACACCTATCCGTCAGCGCCCATACAGAGTGCCTGAGCGGATGGTGGAGCCCCTCAACCATGAAATCCAAACCATGCTGGATCTAGGAGTGATTGAACCCTCAAACAGTGAGTGGTGTTATGCCGTTCGAACTCCACGGAGCCCACGCAACATTTCAGTGGCTCTGCGGGGGTGTGGCCAGTTCTCTGCTGCCTATCTCGATGATGTGGTGGTTTTCAGCACTTCCTGGAAAGACCACCTCTCTCACCTGCGTCAAGTCCTGCTCCGGATCCGTTCTGCCGGGCTCACTCTTAACACCCAGAAATGTGAGTGGGCCAAAACTGAGGTGTGTTACCTAGGTTACCATCTTGGCAACGGGCAGATACGTCCTCAGGTGGACAAGGTGAAGCCAATCCAAGACAGTCCTAGACCCTGGACAAAGAAGCAGGTCCGGTCATTCTTGGGGATTTCTGGGTGGTACAGAAGATTTGTTCCCCATTTCTCTACCATCACAGCTCCTCTTGTTGAGCTGACAACCAAAGCATCCTCTAATCCAGTCAAATGGACAGACACGTGTGAAACTGCCTTCACAAAGGTCAAAGCTATTCTATGCTCTTCCCCGGTCTTACAAAGTCCTGACTTCAACCAGCGATTCCTTGTTCAAGTTGATGCCTCCAGTGTGGGCCTTGGAGCCGTCTTAGCCCAAGGAAAGGAGGGCGAGGAACAACCGCTTCTATATCTGAGTTGTAAACTGCATCCCAGAGAAACTAGGTACTCCGCCATCGAAAAGGAATGTCTTGCCATCAAGTGGGCATTGGACAGCCTACGTTATTACCTTCTGGGACGGATCTTTGATCTGGAAACGGACCACCGGGCATTGAGCTGGATCAACTCCATGAGGGATAAGAACTCCCGTGTCACCAGATGGTACTTGGCGTTACAGCCCTATTGCTTCAACGTTACACATCGAGCTGGCAAAACTAACTTGCTAGCTGATTAGCTGTCTTGTCTCCCTGGACTTGCTGTCGCTGGAGAGGAGGGAGGTAATGTGACAGCTTGACCCCACACTGTCACTGTTTGACCTTAAACTTCCTTGCAGACCGTGCACATTTGTTGGGAAGCTCAACATGGACAAGCTGCAAACATTCAATCTTGTTAGCCAGTGAAAAGCATGTGCTCAACAAACAAATTGTTACCTGTCACTCACCATGGCTCTGAACGCTTGACTAAAAGAGTCAGGGTGGGGTTCAGGGCTTTATATAGGTGACCACACCTGCATTCACTAATTAGGCCAAATTTGGGTGGAACCATGATCCTCAAAAGCTGGGTGTTACAGAAGGACACTGGACATTTAAAAGTTATATGTGTACAAAAATGACTGCTCTACACATGCAAAAGTACTATGTGAATACTTTTTAGACATGTGATGGTTACTTATGCTGTCATTTACAGAATAACTGTTTTCTTAATTCCCCCTGTCAAATTGGTCCCAGCTAGTGGGCGGGGCTAAGGGCTATTTAAGTTGGAAAATGCCATTTTTCTGCCAGTCTGCTGTCGGTCACTGCCAGAGGAGGATCTGTCCTGAGCAAGAGTGTCGGTCACTGCCAGAGGAGGATCTGTCCTGAGCAAGAGTGTCGCTCTCATGCATCAAACATCTACTGAGGTGATTATTTTGATGATGTTGTGTTGTAACCGCTTAAATGAGTTCTGGTGACTGCTAATTGATTTTGCTAAATCTGTTTTGATTATTTAATTCTTTACTTTGACATATTTGATTATTGACCTTTGATTGTGAATACTGTATATGTATTTTCATATAATGGATGATCTACATTTTGATTATTTTTAATATGCTTATTTTGATGAATCATATAGGCCTATTTAACGCATGCGACTTTGAAATGTATTAAATGTACTATATAATATCAATCAATCAACCAATCAATGTTTATTTATATAGCCCTAAATCACAAGTGTCTCAAAGGGCTGCACAAGCCACAACGACATCCTCGGTACAGAGCCCACAAAAGGGCAAGGAAAAACTCACCCCAGTGGGACGTTGATGTGAATGACTATGAGAAACCTTGGAGAGGACCGCATATGTGGGTAACCCTCCCCCCCTCTAGGGGAGACCGAATGCAATGGATGTCGAGTGGGTCTGACATAATATTGTGAGAGTCCAGTCCATAGTGGATCCAACATAATAGTAAGAGTCCAGTCCATAGTGGATCTAACATAATATTGTGAGAGTCCAGTCCATAGTGGATCTAACATAATAGTAAGAGTCCAGTCCATAGTGGATCCAACATAATAGTGTGAGAGTCCAGTCCATAGTGGATCTAACATAATAGTTTGAAGAGTCCAGTCCATAGTGGATCGAACATAATATTGTGAGAGTACAGTCCATAGTGGATCCAACATAATAGTAAGAGTCCAGTACATAGTGGGGCCAGCAGGAAACCATCCCGAGCGGAGACGGGTCAGCAGCGCAGAGATGTTCCCAGCCGATGCACAGGCGAGCGGTCCACCCTGGGTCCCGACTCTGGACAGCCAGCACTTCGTCCATGGCCACCGGACCTGTCCCCCCCCCCCTCCACAAGGAAGAGGGGAGCAGAGGAGAAAGGAAAAGAAACGGCAGATCAACTGGTCTAAATGGGGGGTCTATTTAAAGGCTAGAGTATACAAATGAGTTTTAAGATGGGACTTAAATGCTTCTACTGAGGTAGCATCTCTAATTGTTACCGGGAGGGCATTCCATAGTACTGGAGCCCCAATAGAAAACGCTCTATAGCCCGCAGACTTTTTTTGGGCTCTGGGAATCACTAATAAGCCGGAGTTCTTTGAACGCAGATTTCTTGCCGGGACATATGGTACAATGTAATGGACAAGATAGGACGGAGCTAGACCGTGTAGTATTTTATACGTAAGTAGTAAAACCTTAAAGTCACATCTTAAGTGCACAGGAAGCCAGTGCAGGTGAGCCAGTATAGGTATATATATATATATGTATATATGTATATAAAGGTATATACAGTATAGGCGTAATATGATCAAACTTTCTTGTTCTTGTCAAAAGTCTAGCAATATACGATACTAATATCTCCTCTATTTATTACTTTTACGGATTGTGGGTGTTGTTTCTTCCTGTTGTTATTCACCTTTTGACACTTTGGGGATTTCAATCAATGTTAGTAAAGTGTTAGTAAAGTGTTAGTAAAGTGTTAGTAAAGTGTTAGTCAAGTGTTAGTAAAGTGTTAGTAAAGTGTTGCCATCCTTGCTTTGAAAGTCTGCTTTGCAAAGGTTACATTACCTTCACCCCAGCTGAGGTGTGACACTCTTCTTTTTTCTCTTTCTTTTTTCTCCTTCCTCTTTTTTCCTCTTCTTTCTCCTTCTTCCTTTTCTTCTTTCTCCTTCCTCTTTTTCCTCTTCTTTCTTTCTCCTCTTCTTTCTCCTTCTTTTATCTCCTTCCTCTTTTTTCCTCTTCTTTCTCCTTCCTATTCTTCCTCCTCTTCTTTCACCTCCCTCTTCTTCTTCCTCTTCTTCTTTCTCCTTCTTCTTTTTTCCTTTTTGTCTTCTTCATCTTCTTTCTCCTTCCTCTTTTTTTTCCTTTTTGTCTTCTTCATCCTCTTCTTTCTCCTTCTTCTTTTTCTCCTTCCTCTTCTTTCTCCTTCCTATTCTTCTTCCTCTTTTTCTTTCTCCTTCCTCTTTCTTCCTCTTTTTTTTCTTCCTCCTCTTTTTCTCCTCCTTCTTCTTCTTCCTCCTTTTCTTCCTCCTTCCTATTCTTCTTCTTCTTCTTTCTCCTTTCTATTCTTCCTTCTCTTCTTCCTCCTTCCTATTCTTCTTCCTACTCTTTTTTCTACCATTTCTTCCTCTTCTTTTTATTCTTCCTATTTTTCCCTCTTCTTCCTTCTTCTTCTTCTTCTTCTTTCTCCTCCTTCCCCCTCGTTCTTCCTCTTCTTTCTCGTCTTTTACTTTTCTCTTCTTCCTCCTTTTCCTCTTTCTTGTCTTTTACTTCTTCTATCTATTCCTCCTATTCTTCTTCCTTTCTCTCTCATTCTACCTGTTCCTGCTCTTATTTATTTTCCTATTCTTATTTCTTTCTTTCCTTTTTCTTCTTGTTCTTCTTCCTCTTCCTCTTTCTTTCTCTTCTTGTCATGTGTGTCCTCCTCCTCCTCCTGGTTGTGTTGTTGAGCCTGCAGACAGGAAGTGAAGCTCGATAAGAACACGCTCAGATCAAAACTATCTGAGTGTGTTGCTGATAGTTAAGGAATCCTATAGTCTCATGTTTTTTAACATGATTAACTAGTAGTCTAGTCTCATGTTTCTAACATATATTAACAAGTTGTCTAGTCTCATGTTTCTAACATGATTAACTAGTAGTCTAGTCGCATGTTTCTAACACGATTAACTAGTAGTCTAGTCTCATGTTTCTAACATGATTAACTAGTAGTCTAGTCTCATGTTTCTAACATATATTAACAAGTTGTCTAGTCTCATGTTTCTAACATTATTAGCTAGTAGTCTAGTCTCATGTTTCTAACATTAGTAACTAGTAGTCTAGTCTCATGTTTCTAACATTAACTAGTAGTCTAGTCTCATGTTTCTAACATATTAACAAGTTGTCTAGTCTCATGTTTCTAACATGATTAACTAGTAGTCTAGTCTCATGTTTCTAACATATATTAACAAGTTGTCTAGTCTCATGTTTCTAACATTATTAGCTAGTAGTCTAGTCTCATGTTTCTAACATTAGTAACTAGTAGTCTAGTCTCATGTTTCTAACATTAACTAGTAGTCTAGTCTCATGTTTCTAACATTATGAACTAGTAGTCTAATCTCATGTTTCTAACATTAACTAGTAGTCTAGTTTTGCGTTTCTAACATTAACTAGTAGTCTAGTCTCATGTTTCTAACATGAATAACTAGTAGTCTAGTCTCATGTTTCTAAAATATATTAACAAGTTATCTTGTCTTATGTTTCTAACATTAACTAGTAGTCTAGTCTCATGTTTAAAATATTAACACGTAGTCGAGTCTCGTGTTTATAACATTAACTACTAGTATACCCTCATGTTTCTAACATTAACTAGTAGTCTAGCCTCATGTTAACACTATTAACTAGTAGTCTAGTCTCACGTTTCTAACAGTATTAACTAGTAATCCAGTCTTGTGCTTCAAACGTTAACTAGTAGTCTAGTATCATGTTTCTAACATTAACTGGTAGTCAAGTATCATGTTTCTAACATTAACTAGTAATCTAGTCTCATGTTTCGAACATTAACTAGTAGTCTTGTCTCATGTTTATAGTCTCACGTTTCAATCATTAACTAGTAGTCTAGTTTTGTGTTCATAATATTAACTAGTAGTCTAGTCTCATGTGTCTAACATAAACTAGTCGTCTAGTATGTTTCTAACACGATGAACTAGTTGTCTAGTTCATGTCTAGTATGTTTCTAACACGATTAACTATTAGTCTAGTCTCATGTTTCTAACATTAACTAGTAGTCTAGTTTTGTGTTTCTAACATTAACTAGTAGTCTAGCCGCATGTTTCTAACATTAACCAGTAGTCTAGTCTCATGTTTCTGACATTATGAACTAGTAGTGTAGTCTCACATTTCTAACATTAACTAGTAGTCTCGTCTCATGTTTCTAACATTATGAACTAGTAGTCTAATCTCATGTTTTTAACATTATGAACTAGTAGTTTAATCGCATGTTTCTAACATTAACTAGTAGTCTAGTCCCATATTTCTTACATTAACTAGTAGTCTAGTCTCATGTTTCTAACATTATGAACTAGTAGTCTAATCTCATGTTTCTAACAATAACTAATAGTCTAGTTTTGAGTTTCTAACATTAACTAGTAGTCTAGTGTCATGTTTCTAACATGAATAACTAGTAGTCTAGTCTCATGTTTCTAAAATATATTAACACGTTATCTTGTCTCATGTTTCTAACATTAACTAATAGTCTAGTCTCATGTTTAAAATATTAACATGTAGTCGAGTCTCATGTTTATAACATTAACTAGTAGTATACCCTCATGTTTCTAACATTAACTAGTAATCTAGCCTCATGTTAACACTATTAACTAGTAGTCTAGTCTCACGTTTCTAACAGTATTAACTAGTAATCTAGTCTTGTGCTTCAAACATTAACTAGTAGTCTAGTATCATGTTTCTAACATTAGCTAGTAGCACACTGTCATGTTTCTAACATCAACTAGTAGTCTACTCTCGTTTCGAACATTATTAACTAGTAGTCTAGTATCATGTTTCTAACATTAACTAGTAGTCGAGTATCATGTTTCTAACATTAACTAGTAGTCAAGTCTCATGTTTTGAACATTAACTAGTAGTCTTGTCTCATGTTTATAGTCTCACGTTTCAAACATTAACTAGTAGCCTAGTTTTGTGTTTTAATATTAACTAGTAGTCTAGTCTTATGTTTCTAACATAAACTAGTCGTCTAGTATGTTTCTAACACGATGAACTAGTTGTCTAGTCCATGTCTAGTATGTTTCTAACACGATGAACTATTAGTCTAGTCTCATGTTTCTAACATTAACTAGTCGTCTAATATGTTTTTAGCAAGATTAACTAGTTGTCTCGTTCATTTTTATAACGCCTAACTAGTAGTCTAATCTCATGTTTCTTACATTAACTAGTAGTCTAGTTTTGTGTTTCTAACATTAACTAGTAGTCTAGTCTCATGTTTCTAACATTATGAACTAGTAGTGTAGTCTCACATTTCTAACATTAACTAGTAGTCTAGGCTCATGTTTCTAACATTATGAACTAGTAGTCTAATCTCATGTTTCGAACATTATGAACTAGTAGTCTAATCTCATGTTTCTAACATTAATTAGTAGTCTAGTTTTGCATTTCTAACATTAACTAGTAGTCTAGTCTCATGTTTCTAACATTATGAACTAGTAGTCTAGTCTCATGTTTCTAACATTAATTAGTAGTCTAGTTTTGCGTTTCTAACATTAACTAGTAGTCAAGTCTCATGTTTCTAACATTATAATCTAGTAGTCTAGTCTAATGTTTCTAACATTATATACTAGTAGTCTAGTCTCACGTTTCTAACATTAACTAGTAGGCTCATCCCATGTTTCTAATATTATGAACTAGTAGTCTAGTCTCATGTTTCTAACATTAAGTAGTAGTCTCATGTTTCTAACATTATGAACTAGTAGTCTAGTCTCATGTTTATAACATTAACTAGTAGTCTTGTCTCATGTTTGTAACATTAACTAGTAGTCTCGTCTCATGTTTGTAGCATTATGAACTAGTAGTCTAGTCTCATGTTTCTTACATTAACTAGTAGTCTAGTGTCATGTTTCTAACATTAACTAGTAGTCTAGTCTCATGTTTCTAACATGAACTAGTAGTCTAGTCTCATGTTTCTTACATTAACTAGTAGTCTAGGCTCATGTTTCTAACATGAACTATTAGTCTAGTCCCATGTTTCTTACATTAACTAGTAGTCTCGTCTCATGTTTCTAACATTAACTAGTAGTCTAGGCTCATGTTTCTAACATTAAATAGTAGTATTGTCTCATGTTTCTAATATTAACTAGTAGTCTCGTCTCATGTTTGTAACATTTTGAGCTAGTAGTCTAGTCTCATGTTTCTAACAATATGAACTAGTAGTCTAATCTCATGTTTCGAACATTATGAACTAGTAGTCTAATCTCATGTTTCTAACATTAATTAGTAGTCTAGTTTTGCATTTCTAACATTAACTAGTAGTCTAGTCTCATGTTTCTAACATTATGAACTAGTAGTCTAGTCTCATGTTTCTAACATTAATTAGTAGTCTAGTTTTGCGTTTCTAACATTAACTAGTAGTCAAGTCTCATGTTTCTAACATTATAATCTAGTAGTCTAGTCTAATGTTTCTAACATATACTAGTAGTCTAGTCTCACGTTTCTAACATTAACTAGTAGGCTCATCCCATGTTTCTAATATTATGAACTAGTAGTCTAGTCTCATGTTTCTAACATTAAGTAGTAGTCTCATGTTTCTAACATTATGAACTAGTAGTCTAGTCTCATGTTTATAACATTAACTAGTAGTCTTGTCTCATGTTTGTAACATTAACTAGTAGTCTCGTCTCATGTTTGTAGCATTATGAACTAGTAGTCTAGTCTCATGTTTCTTACATTAACTAGTAGTCTAGTGTCATGTTTCTAACATTAACTAGTAGTCTAGTCTCATGTTTCTAACATGAACTAGTAGTCTAGTCTCATGTTTCTTACATTAACTAGTAGTCTAGGCTCATGTTTCTAACATGAACTATTAGTCTAGTCCCATGTTTCTTACATTAACTAGTAGTCTCGTCTCATGTTTCTAACATTAACTAGTAGTCTAGGCTCATGTTTCTAACATTAAATAGTAGTATTGTCTCATGTTTCTAATATTAACTAGTAGTCTCGTCTCATGTTTGTAACATTTTGAGCTAGTAGTCTAGTCTCATGTTTCTAACAATATGAACTAGTAGTCTAGTCTCAAGTTTCTAACATTATGAACTAGTAGTCTAGTCTCATGTTTCTAACATTATGAACTAGTAGTCTAGTCTCATGTTTCTAACAATATGAACTAGTAGTCTAGTCTCATGTTTCTAACATTATGAACTAGTAGTCTAGTCTCATGTTTCTAACAATATGAACTAGTAGTCTAGTCTCATGTTTCTAACATTATGAACTAGTAGTCTAGTCTCATGTTTCTAACAATATGAACTAGTAGTCTAGTCTCATGTTTCTAACATTATGAACTAGTAGTCTAGTCTCATGTTTCTAACAATATGAACTAGTAGTCTAGTCTCATGTTTCTAACATTATGAACTAGTAGTCTAGTCTCATGTTTCTAACAATATGAACTAGTAGTCTAGTCTCATGTTTCTAACATTATGAACTAGTAGTCTAGTCTCTTGTTTCTAACAATATGAACTAGTAGTCTAGTCTCATGTTTGTAACATTATGAACTAGTAGTCTAGTCTTTCTGCTTTATGTCACTTCACAGAACTACAAGTAAGTAGACGTCAGTTCAGCGAGCAACAAATGAATACTTTGCTATGTTGCCTCTGCTTCTGCCTGCCAATGAAGAAGAAGAAGAAGACAGGAAGTGAAGAAGACAAACAGGAAGTGAGTCAAGTCACTGCAAATATTGACATCATTTCATTGTCCTTTAAATGCTGAAGTAGAAGAAAAATAAAACATGTTTGTTAAAGACTAGTTATGTTAACAACACTATGGACACAAGTTGTTAAAGACTAGTTATGTTAACAACACTATGGACACAAGTTGTTAAAGACTAGTTATGTTAACAACACTATGGACACAAGTTGTTAAAGACTAGTTATGTTAACAACACTTTGGACACAAGTTGTTAAAGACTAGTTATGTTAACAACACTATGGACACAAGTTGTTAAAGACTAGTTATGTTAACAACACTATGGACACAAGTTGTTAAAGACTAGTTATGTTAACAACACTATGGACATAAGTTGTTAAAGACTAGTTATGTTAACAACACTAAGGACACAAGTTGTTAAAGACTAGTTATGTTAACAACACTATGGACACAAGTTGCTAAAGACTAGTTATGTTAACAACACTATGGACACAAGTTGTTAAAGACTAGTTATGTTAACAACACTTTGGACACAAGTTGTTAAAGACTAGTTATGTTAACAACACTATGGACACAAGTTGTTAAAGACTAGTTATGTTAACAACACTTTAGACACAAGTTGTTAAAGACTAGTTATGTTAACAACACTTTAGACACAAGTTGTCAAATACTAGTTATGTGAACAACACTATGGACACAAGTTGCTAAAGACTAGTTATGTTAACAACACTATGGACACAAGTTGCTAAAGACTAGTTATGTTAACAACACTATGGACACAAGTTGCTAAAGACTAGTTATGTTAACAACACTATGGACACAAGTTGTTAAAGACTAGTTATGTTAACAACAAAATGGACACAAGTTGTTAAAGACTAGTTATGTTAACAACACTATGGACACAAGTTGTTAAAGACTAGTTATGTTAACAACACTATGGACACATGTTGTTAAAGACTACTTATGTTAACAACACTATAGACACAAGTTGTAAAAGACTAGTTATGTTAACAACACCATGGACACAAGTTGTAAAAGACTAGTTATGTTAACAACACTATGGACACAAGTTGTTAAAGACTAGTTATGTTAACAACACTTTGGACACAAGTTGTTAAAGACTAGTTATGTTAACAACACTTTGGACACACGTTAAAGACTAGTTATATTAACAACACTATGGACACAAGTTGTTAAAGACTATTTATGTTAACAACACTATGGACACAAGTTGTTAAAGACTAGTTATGTTAACAACACTTTGGACACAAGTTGTTAAAGACTAGTTATGTTAACAACACTATGGACACACGTTGTTAAAGACTAGTTATGTTAACAACACTATGGACACAAGTTTTTAAAGACTAGTTATGTTAACAACACTATGGACACAAGTTGTTAAAGACTAGTTATGTTAACAACACTATGGACACAAGTTGTTAAAGATTAGTTATGTTAGCAACACTATGGACACAAGTTTTTAAAGACTAGTTATGTTAACAACACTATGTGTGTTGTTGAATGAGGGTCAACTTGACTTGGGGGCGTGGTTGGACGGTGATTTCTAAAGGTCACAGTTTGACTCTGGAACAGATTATTTTGTTCATTCAGTCAGGTGTTGGCAATTGTATGTCTGAGCGCCCGCTCAGTGACGTCATTGACGGGTGACGTCACCAGGTGGAGAGAAAACTTGAGCATCTGTACTGGTTCGTTACTTTGTGTGTGCGCGTGCGCTCGTAGGCAGGAAAGCCTGTTGTGCGCGTCCACGTTTATCGGGCACGACGTCGTATCTGACACGCGCCGAGCGGAAGTCTAATCGAGCTGGCGCGCATGTGACTTCCTGTCCACAGTCCGGTCGCGTGCACGTGGAGGGGGCGTATCCAAAGAGGCGAGGGAGGAGTGTAGGTCACGTGACACTCGCGTCTGTCGCTTTAATGACCGCCTTGGAGAGCAACCGCGTGCACGCGCACGGAGCCTGAGAACAAACACGCACAGTGTGATGCACCTGTTGATGTGCACGCACACACACGTACAAAGTGTGTGCGCTTTCAACACACACGCGTACATTAAACACACACTTACTTTGCACGTTACACACACACACACACACACACACAATATTCTTCACACAACACGACACACACTTAATGACATGTTTACTGTAAACACACGCACACAAACGTGTATAACAGCACACACACACACACACGTGTATAACAGCACACACACATACACACGTGTATAACAGCACACACACACACACACACACACACACACACACACACACACGTGTATAACAGCACACAAACATGTCATTCACAACACAATTGTTCATCACACGTGCACGTTTACACATCTACTGTAAACACAACACACACCCCATGCGCACACACACACTCACACGCACATTTAAATAGGCATGCACAATATTTGTAACACGCACACACAAACATTGAACAACAAAGTCGTAATTCACAACACAAAGGTAAATCACAAGTGGACACACACACACACACACACACACACACTGCATGCACACATGCAACAAAAACTCATAAACAATTAAAAGCATACACAATATTTATGCACACACGTACACACAAACGGTGCACAACAAAGTCTTGGTTCACAACACAACCCAAGTGCCTACACACAAACCTTCAAACACAACACACACGTTGATGCACAAACACATAGCACACACCAACAACACACACACTTACACTCATAGACGACACCAATAAACACACATACACATTCAGTCACATACACACAAACACACACACATTCAGTCACATAAACGCACAAACATACAAGTAAACACACACATTCAGTCATATACACAGAAACACAAATGGTACAAAGTACACACATTCAACACGTGAAGAACTGTACACAACTCACACATTAAACATGCAGTGCGCGCAAACACACACACACACACACACATCTAACCCTAGGACATTAACACACAACAACACGTGTATAACTCTACACAACAAAGATGATTGTGTGGTCAACAACACCCGCTGCATTCTGATTGGATGACAGCAGCAGTGCTGAATACTACAAATAAATACTAAATATTGTGGTCAAAACAATACAAATATCAAATATTTTTGCATCATAATAAAAAAGTTAATATTGTGGTCGAAAAACTATCAAAATATTAAATAGTTTTGCATTGTAATAAAAAAGTAAATATTGTGGTCAAAAAACAATTAAATATAGAATATTTGTGCATTGTAATATAAATAAAAGTAAATATTGTAGTCAAAACAATACAAATATCAAATATTTTTGCATCATAATAAAAAAGTAAATATTGTGGTCAAAAAACTATCAAAATATTAAATATTTTTGCATTGTAATAAAAAAGTAAATATTGTGGTCAAAAAATAATTAAATATCAAATATTTGTGCATCGTGTTATAAATAAAAGTAAATATTGTGGTCAAAAAAACAATCAAATATAAAATATTTGTGCATCGTAATATAAATAAAAGTAAATATTGTGGTCAAAACAATACAAATATCAAACATTTTTGCATCATAATAAAAAAGTAAATATTGTGGTCAAAAAACTATCAAAATATAAAATGTTTTTGCATTGTAATAAAAAAAGTAAATATTGTGGTCAAAAAACAATTAAATATCAAATATTTGTGCATCGTGATATAAATAAAAGTAAATATTGTGGTCAAAAAATAATTAAATATCAAATATTTGTGCATCGTAATATAAATAAAAGTAAATATTGTGGTTTTCAGATGAAATCCACTTGTGTTGTGTGTCAACAAAATAAAAGCATCTTTTCTTTCCGTACCTGTAATTAGTGACACCGCCGCGGGACATCCTCTCGCCAGCGTCACCTGTCCGCGCGACACCTGGCAGGCGGCGCGTCGTCTACCGCGCATGCGCAACGTCTGCGGCGTGAGCTCTTCTTAAGGGCGTCCGGAGGCGCGTCTCCCCGGCAGAGAGACGCTGCAGGGCGGGGAGGATGCCTCGCTCCTTCCTGGTGAAGAGTAAGCGGGCGCACAGTTACCATCAGACACGCACCCTGGACTTCACCTGCACAGGTAAGACTTGCTCGGAACACACTTAGTTATATAACCTAATAGAACATGTTATTTATATTGGAGAGTTAGTTATATAACCTAATAGAACATGTTATTTACATTGGAGAGTATAACCTAATATATATATATATATTAGGTTATATATACAACCAAATATAACATGTTATTTACTTTGGAGAGTTAGTTATATAACCTAATAAAACATGTTTACTGTTAATTGATTCTTAACATGTCAGCATTTTAAAGATCTTAAGAAAGGTTTTAGGATTTAAATAGTTTTGAAATATGTTGTATGTCTGATTAAGACTATTATTAGAATGATGTATTTATTATTATTGTGTTAAAGATTGAGAACAGGAAGTGAAGAAATACTAAAAAGGATTTAATTCAATAAGCTCTGCTTCTACCTACTCTTTTTCGGAGATGTGATGAGAGAAGTGTGATGGTGCAGGTCCTGGTAATGTTGGTGCACAGGGCCGGCCCGTGACATAGGCCGTATAGGCAAATGCTAAGGGCGCCGTCCATCAGGGGGCGCCATGCCAGTGCCACAAATGTTGGAGAAAAGAAGAAAAAAAAAGAAAGTTGGTACTATTATTTCTAAATACAAAAAATAATCCCACGTTAATTAAAATGCAAAGTAAAGCCTATTTAATAGAAATATTATTTGTTACAACATTACGCCCCCCCCCCCCCCCCCCCCCCCCCCCCCCGCACGGTGCGCCCCCTCCCTTCCCGTATCGTGACTCTTTTTGGACGTCACCACATCAAAAAATCAACACAAGATGCCAAAACTGTCAGGTGCCCAGGGAAGAAAAAAGAGAAAAGAAGAGGAGGAGAAAGGAGAAAAGACAGAGTTAGCAGGTAGGTAACGTTAGCCTACATGAAATGATTTGTCTGTTACAGAATGTGATAGTAACCTGGCTTTTTAGCATTAAGCTAATGTTACATGATTCGGCAATTGCTAATCAATAAATAGCTAGTTCTGTTTTAACGTCGGGTTAATATTGTGGAGGGGGCTAAATTGTTATGGAAAATAATAATGTAACGTTAGGTAATTACAGTACTCCCACCTTACATTCCTCAGGGACATTTCTTTCTTTCTTTAGTTTATTTGGAACATGAACACACTTACATCATAATACATCACACAATTTCATATCATTTCATTTGACATCATGCCCGAAAAGGAGTAGGAAGAAGCAAAGCTTATTTAATCCTACCCCTTTCCCACTTCAAAGCGTTTACAAATATATAGAATCATTTACTGACCTTTTTATATAATAAAATAACATCTATGAATTAGTATACAACAGTTTTGTAATATGTAATTAATTCATTAATTCAGTCATTATTAACATACTGAGATGAAGAATATCTTATTTTCAATAAGGTTGAAAGTATTTCTCATAATTCTTCTTCTTTGTACTCTGTAAGCACTATTATTTTGAACAACCTGGATCATATCAGTACAATTTTTAACTTCTTTACTTAATCTATTCCATCATTTAATTCCACATACTGATATGCTAAAAGTTCTAAGTGTTGTACGTGCATATAAATGTTTGTAATAGATCTTTTAAGCAGGTGTTTTTTGTTTACATTGTTATTGCCTTCTGGTTAGCTAATGTTTGCCCTGCAGGTAATCGTCACTTTTCCACCCCTTTATATATTAGGTATAGTTGTAAGTTAAAAAAAAAAGGTCAAAGACAAAGCTATTCGGGTTCTTGTGAGTATATACACTTCACTGCCGATGTGGGGGGGCGCCACCTAAAATCTTGCCTAGGGCGCCAGATTGGTTAGGGCCGGGCCTGATGGTGCAGGTCCTGGTAATGATGGTACAGGTCCTGGTAATGATGGTGCAGGTCCTGGTAATGATGGTGCAGGACCTGGGTGTGATGGTGCAGGTCCTTGGAGTGATGGTGCGCAGTGTCCCCCGCCGGGTGTCCTCCCGGGTCGGGCTGGTCTGGCAGACACGGAGGAGGATGAGGAGGATGAGGAGGAGGAGGAGGAGGTGACCGCTGACTCGCCGGCCTTCTCCCCGGGCTCTCACGCCACGGACGCGGCTGACTTCTCTCCCGAGTCCCCGCTGAGCTGCTCCGGCGACTTGTGTGCGCCCGCCCGGCACTACGAGGGCTTCTGGAGGCCGCCGTCCCCGTCTGCATCCCCGGGTACACACACACACACACACACACACACACACACACACACAAACACACACACACACAAACACACACACACAAAATACAAGTAAATGACGTGTTTGCATGGCATGTGAACGATGACGTCATTCTTCCAGTAGATTCGATGACGTCGTTCTCTCCGCCAGCGGACGACACGCCGCCTTTCGCGGTTCCCTTCCGGCCGTACGACTGGAGCTGCTGCGCGGCGCACGGGCCCGGCCACGGCCACGGCCACGGCCACGGCCACGAGGCCTCCTCCTTGTACGCGTACGGTGGTCACGCCGCGCTCCTCCTGCAGGCCCACGACACGCGGCGGCACGCGCCGGAAGTGCTGCAGTGCGCGGGTTTGATGCTCGGCGGCGCCTACAAGTGCGTCAAGTGCGGCAAGGTGCGAATTCGAGCGGAAACGTCAGAGGATGACGATGATGATGATGATGATGATGATGAGGTGTTTTGGTCCACGCAGGTGTTTTCCACGCCGCACGGCCTGGAGGTGCACGTCCGCCGCTCGCACAGCGGCAGCAGACCCTTCGCCTGTCAGGCCTGCAACAAAACCTTCGGCCATGCGGTCAGTCTGGAGCAGCACAAGGCCGTGCACTCTCAGGTGAGTCACCTGGGTGACGTCACTGACTTCAAACATTTTCACGCCTGAGTCCATCATTATTTACAGCAATATGAGTCAATATTCATTTTACAAGAAGATCCTGTGATTGATGACTCGCCTTGCGTGAATTAAATACACATAATAAATATGTTGCATGAATTAAATACACATAATGAATATGTTGCGTGAATTAAATATACATATAAATACGTTGCGTGAATTAAATACACATAATAATAAATATGTTGAATTAAAAACACATAATGAATATGTTGCATGAATTAAATACACATAATAAATATGTTGCATGAATTAAATACACAAAATAAATATGTTGCATGAATTTAATACACATAATAACTATGTTGCATGAATTAAATACACATAATAAATATGTTGCATGAATTAAATACACATAATAAATATGTTGAATTAAATACACATAATAAATATGTTGCATGAATTAAATACACATAATGAATATGTTGCATGAATTAAATACACATAATGAATATGTTGCATGAATTAGATACACATAATAAATATGTTGCATGAATTAAATACACATAATAAATATGTTGCATGAATTAAATACATATAATAAATATGTTGCATGAATTAAATACACATAATGAATATGTTGCATGAATTAAATACACATAATAAATATGTTGCATGAATTAAATACACATAATGAATATGTTGCATGAATTAAATACACATAATAAATATGTTGCATGAATTAAATACACATAATAAATATGTTGCATGAATTAAATACACATAATGAATATGTTGCATACACATAATGAATATGTTGCGTGAATTAAATATACATATAAATACGTTGCGTGAATTAAATACACATAATAAATATGTTGAATTAAAAACACATAATGAATATGTTGCATGAATTAAATACAGGGCTTCACGGTGGCAGAGGGGTTAGTGCATCTGCCTCACAATACGAAGGTCCTGAGTAGTCTTGGGTTCAATCCCGGGCTCGGGATCTTTCTGTGTGGAGTTTGCATGTTCTCCCCGTGACTGCGTGGGTTCCCTCCGGGTACTCCGGCTTCCTCCCACCTCCAAAGACATGCACCTGGGGATAGGTTGATTGGCAACACTAAATTGGCCCTAGTGTGTGGATGTGAGTGTGAATGTTGTCTGTCTATCTGTGTTGGCCCTGCGATGAGGTGGCGACTTGTCCAGGGTGTACCCCGCCTTCTGCCCGATTGTAGCTGAGATAGGCTCCAGCGCCCCCCGCAACCCCAAAAGGGAATAAGCGGTAGAAAATGGATGGATGGATGGATGGAATTAAATACACATAATGAATATGTTGCATACACATAATGAATATGTTGCGTGAATTAAATATACATATAAATACGTTGCGTGAATTAAATACACATAATGAATATGTTGAATTAAAAACACATAATGAATATGTTGCATGAATTAAATACACGTAATGAATATGTTGCATACACATAATGAATATGTTGCGTGAATTAAATATACATATAAATACGTTGCGTGAATTAAATACACATAATGAATATGTTAAATTAAAAACACATAATGAATATGTTGCATGAATTAAATACACATAATGAATATGTTGCATGAATTAAATACACGTAATGAATATGTTGCATACACATAATGAATATGTTGCGTGAATTAAATATACATATAAATACGTTGCGTGAATTATATACACATAATAAATATGTTGAATTAAAAACACATAATGAATATGTTGCATGAATTAAATACACATAATAAATATGTTGAATTAAAAACACATAATGAATATGTTGCATGAATTAAATACACATAATAAATATGTTGAATTAAATACACATAATGAATATGTTGCATGAATTAAATACACATAATGAATATGTTGCATGAATTAAATACACATAATGAATATGTTGCATGAATTAAATACACATAATGAATATGTTGCATGAATTAAATACACATAATAAATATGTTGCATGAATTAAATACACGTAATAAATATGTTGCATGAATTAAATACATATAATAAATATGTTGCATGAATTAAATACACATAATGAATATGTTGCATACACATAATGAATATGTTGCGTGAATTAAATATACATATAAATACGTTGCGTGAATTAAATACACATAATAAATATGTTGAATTAAAAACACATAATGAATATGTTGCATGAATTAAATACACATAATAAATATGTTGCATGAATTTAATACATATATTAAATATGTTGCATGAATTAAATACACAAAATAAATATGTTGCATGAATTTAATACACATAATAACTATGTTGCATGAATTAAATACACATAATAAATATGTTGCATGAATTAAATACACATAATAAATATGTTGAATTAAATACACATAATAAATATGTTGCATGAATTAAATACACATAATGAATATGTTGCATGAATTAAATACACATAATGAATATGTTGCATGAATTAGATACACATAATAAATATGTTGCATGAATTAAATACACATAATAAATATGTTGCATGAATTAAATACATATAATAAATATGTTGCATGAATTAAATACACATAATTAATATGTTGCATGAATTAAATACACATAATAAATATGTTGCATGAATTAAATACACATAATAAATATGTTGCATGAATTAAATACACATAATGAATATGTTGCATGAATTAAATACACATAATGAATATGTTGCATACACATAATGAATATGTTGCGTGAATTAAATATACATATAAATACGTTGCGTGAATTAAATACACATAATGAATATGTTGAATTAAAAACACATAATGAATATGTTGCATGAATTAAATACACGTAATGAATATGTTGCATACACATAATGAATATGTTGCGTGAATTAAATATACATATAAATACGTTGCGTGAATTAAATACACATAATGAATATGTTAAATTAAAAACACATAATGAATATGTTGCATGAATTAAATACACATAATGAATATGTTGCATGAATTAAATACACGTAATGAATATGTTGCATACACATAATGAATATGTTGCGTGAATTAAATATACATATAAATACGTTGCGTGAATTATATACACATAATAAATATGTTGAATTAAAAACACATAATGAATATGTTGCATGAATTAAATACACATAATAAATATGTTGAATTAAAAACACATAATGAATATGTTGCATGAATTAAATACACATAATAAATATGTTGAATTAAATACACATAATGAATATGTTGCATGAATTAAATACACATAATGAATATGTTGCATGAATTAAATACACATAATGAATATGTTGCATGAATTAAATACACATAATGAATATGTTGCATGAATTAAATACACATAATAAATATGTTGCATGAATTAAATACACGTAATAAATATGTTGCATGAATTAAATACATATAATAAATATGTTGCATGAATTAAATACACATAATGAATATGTTGCATACACATAATGAATATGTTGCGTGAATTAAATATACATATAAATACGTTGCGTGAATTAAATACACATAATAAATATGTTGAATTAAAAACACATAATGAATATGTTGCATGAATTAAATACACATAATAAATATGTTGCATGAATTTAATACATATATTAAATATGTTGCATGAATTAAATACACAAAATAAATATGTTGCATGAATTTAATACACATAATAACTATGTTGCATGAATTAAATACACATAATAAATATGTTGCATGAATTAAATACACATAATAAATATGTTGAATTAAATACACATAATAAATATGTTGCATGAATTAAATACACATAATGAATATGTTGCATGAATTAAATACACATAATGAATATGTTGCATGAATTAGATACACATAATAAATATGTTGCATGAATTAAATACACATAATAAATATGTTGCATGAATTAAATACATATAATAAATATGTTGCATGAATTAAATACACATAATTAATATGTTGCATGAATTAAATACACATAATAAATATGTTGCATGAATTAAATACACATAATAAATATGTTGCATGAATTAAATACACATAATGAATATGTTGCATGAATTAAATACACATAATGAATATGTTGCATACACATAATGAATATGTTGCGTGAATTAAATATACATATAAATACGTTGCGTGAATTAAATACACATAATAAATATGTTGAATTAAAAACACATAATGAATATGTTGCATGAATTAAATACAAATAATAAATATGTTGCATGAATTTAATACACATAATAAATATGTTGCATGAATTAAATACACATAATGAATATGTTGCATGAATTAAATACACAAAATAAATATGTTGCATGAATTTAATACACATAATAACTATGTTGCATGAATTAAATACACATAATAAATATGTTGCATGAATGAAATACACATAATAAATATGTTGAATTAAATACACATAATAAATATGTTGCATGAATTAATAAATACACATAATGAATATGTTGCATGAATTAAATACACATAATAAATATGTTGCATGAATTAAATACACATAATGAATACGTTGCGTGAATTAAATACACATATAAATGGCGCAGTGGCAGAGTGGCCGTGTGCAACCCGAGGGTCCCTGGTTCAATCCCCACCTAGTACCAACCTCGTCATGTCCGTTGTGTCCTGAGCAAGACACTTCACCCTTGCTCCTGATGGGTGCTGGTTAGCGCCTTGCATGGCAGCTCCCTCCATCAGTGTGTGAATGTGTGTGTGAATGGGTAAATGTGGAAGTAGTGTCAAAGCGCTTTGAGTACCTTGAAGGTAGAAAAGCGCTATACAAGTACAACCCATTTATCATTTATCATTTATAAATACGTTGCGTGAATTAAATACACATAATAAATATGTTTAATTAAATACACATAATAAATATGTTGCATGAATTAAATACACATAGTAAATATGTTGAATTAAATACACATAATAAATATGTTTAATTAAATACACATAATAAATATGTTGCATGAATTAAATACACATAATAAATATGTTGAATTAAATACACATAATAAATATGTTGAATTAAATACACATAATAAATATGTTGAATTAAATACACATAATAAATATGTTGCATGAATCTTCTAAAATGTTCAAAAACAAACAATTATTTTCTGTTCGGTCAAGACAAATATTTACTTTAAGAGAAACAAGTAGATTTTAAGGGAAAATAACACAAAAGTAATTTCACTGTAAAAATAAGAGTTTTCCCTGTAAAACAACCACTACATTTTACCATTAAAAAAACAGCCGTATGTTTTTTTTCTATTTACAGTAATGGACGTTGAAAACAACGATTGGAGATTTTACCCCAAAAAAAATTGGGAACTCAGTTGGCAAATTTTACCATTAAAAAAACAATGCTACCTTTTTTTTTGTTTATGCGCTGTAAAAATGAGAGTAAATTCTCACATAAAAAAACAAAACAGCTGTATTGTTTTTTTAATTACAGTAATGCACTGTAAAAACAATGACTGTAGGTTTTATGGTAAAAAAAAAAACCCCAACAACAACTGGCACCTCAGTGGCCAAGATTTTACCATAAATAAAACAGTTTTTACAGAAAAAAAAGTGGCACTGTTCGTTTTTCTGTAAAACTGTAAAAATAAGCATAGATTTTACGGTCAAAAAACAGCGGTATTGTTTTTCCGTTAACTGTAAAGTATTGTAAAAATAATTTTACCGTTTAAAAAAAAATACAGTTGTATAGTTTTTTTTATTTACAGTAATGCACTGTAAGAACGACTGCAGATTCTGCGGTAAAAAACAACAACAAAAACGCCAAGATTTTTTGAGAAAAAACAGTTTTTCCGTTTACAGTAATTCACTGTGAAAATGACCATAGATTTTACCGTAAAAAACAGTGGTATCGTTTTTCTGTAAAACTGAATCGATTTGATTGTAAATAAACAAAATAGTTTTTCTGTAAAACTGTAAAGATGAATGTACATTTTATCGTGAAAAAACAAAGGTATGTTTTTTTTGTAAAACTGAGCGTAGACTTTATGGTAAAAAAACTGGTATTGTTGTCCTATTTACAGTGATGCACTGTAAAAACACAGACAGCAGGTTTAACAGTAAAAAAAAAAGTGGCAATTCAGTCACCAGGATCTTACCATCAAAATAACAGTTTTTTTTCATTTACAGTAATGCACTGTAAAAAAACAAAACAAATGTAGATTTTACCATAAAAAAAACAGTGGTATCGTTTTTTTTTGTGTGAAACAGCATCAATTTTACTGTCAAAAACAATGCTATTGTTTTTGTAATTACAGTCATGCACTGTAAAAACAAGGACTTTACAGTAAAAAAACTGGCAGCTCAGGCGCCAGGATGTTGCCATTAAAATAACATATTGCATGGTTGTCCATTTAAAGTAAGGTACTGTAACAATTAGTGTAGATATTACCGTAAAAAACAATGGTATTGATTTTCTATTAACAGTAATGCACTGTAAAAACAGCGACGGTAGATTTTACAGTAAGATTACGCCATAATTCTACCATAAAAACCAGTTTTTATTGAAAAGAAAAAAAACCCAGTGGTAGTTCCTTGTTTTGTAAAACCATAAAAATGAGCATAGGTCTTAGTCACAAAACAGTGGTATGGTTTTTCCATTTACAGTAATGTACTGTAAAAAGGACTGTAGATGTCACGGTATAGTAAGGTATTGTAGCTTTTACAGTAGTATCATTTTCCTATTTAGAGTAATACACAGTAAAATTACTGTAGATTTGACGGTAAATAAAACTGACCAAGATTTTATCACTAAAAAAAAACGTTTTTATCTGTAAAAAAAAATACAGTTGTATAGTTTTTCCATTTACAGTAATTCACTGTAAAAATGAGTACACATTTTACTGTAAAAAAAATACAGTTGTATAGTTTTTCTATCTCCAGCAATGCACTGTAACAAGGACTGTAGATTGTACAGTATGGTAAGTAAGTAAAAATGAGTGTAGATGTTACCGTTAAAAACAGTAGTATTGTTTCTCTATTCACAGTAACACACAAATGTAGATTTTACGGTAAAAAAAACTGGCAACTCTGGAAGCAGAATTTGATCCTTAGTTTTACAGTAATGAGCTGTAAAAAGACAGAATTATACAGTAACATTTTCTCCTATAAATGTAACTGTAAAGCAAACAGGTGTTACCTGCTGACAAACAGACATTCATTCATTAGTTATGCATTCGTCATGTAATATTATATACATTAGTCATGTAATATTAATTACATTAGTCATGTAATATTATATACATTAGTCATGTAATATTAATTACATTAGTCATGTAATATTATACATTAGTCATGTAATATTAATTACATTCGTCATGTAATATTATATACATTAGTCATGTAATATTAATTACATTAGTCATGTAATATTAATTACATTAGTCATACAATATTAATTACATTAGTCATGTAATATTATACATTAGTCATGTAATATTAATTACATTCGTCATGTAATATTATATACATTAGTCATGTAATATTAATTACATTAGTCATGTAATATTAATTACATTAGTCATACAATATTAATTACATTAGTCATGTAATATTATACATTAGTCATGTAATATTAATTACATTCGTCATGTAATATTATATACATTAGTCATGTAATATTAATTACATTAGTCATGTAATATTAATTACATTAGTCATACAATATTAATTACATTTGTCATGTAATATTATACATTAGTCATGTAAGATGAATTACATTAGTCATGTAATATTAATTACATTAGTCATGTAATATTAATTACATTAGTCATGTAATATTATACATTAGTCATGCAATATTAATTACATTAGTCATGTAATATTATACATCCATCCATCCATCCATTTTCTACCGCTTATTCCCTTTGGGGTCGCGGGGGGCGCTGGAGCCTATCTCAGCTAAAATCGGGCGGAAGGCGGAGTACACCCTGGACAAGTCGCCACCTCATCACAGGGCCAACACAGATAGACAGACAACATTCACACTCACATTCACACACTAGGGACCATTTAGTGTTGCCAATCAACCTATCCCCAGGTGCATGTCTTTGGAGGTGGGAGGGGCCTATCCCCAGGTGCATGTCTTTGGAGGTGGGAGGAAGCCGGAGTAGAACCCACGCAGTCACGGAGAGAACATGCAAACTCCACACAGAAAGATCCCGAGCCCGGGATTGAACCCAAGACTACTCAGGACCTTCGTATTGTGAGGCAGATGCACTAACCCCTCTGCCACCGTGCTGCCCATATTATACATTAGTCATGCAATATTAATTACATTAGTCATGTAATATTATACATTAGTCATGTAATATTACACATTAGTCATGTAATATTATATACATTAGTCATGTAATATTATACATTAGTCATGCAATATTAATTACATTAGTCATGTAATATTAATTACATTAGTCATGTAATATTACACATTAGTCATGTAATATTATATACATTAGTCATGTAATATTATACATTAGTCATGTAATATTATACATTAGTCATGCAATATTAATTACATTAGTCATGTAATATTACACATTAGTCATGTAATATTATATACATTAGTCATGTAATATTATACATTAGTCATGCAATATTAATTACATTAGTCATGTAATATTGGATGTAAAAAGTAAAGCGGGGTGATTGCCACCTGCTGACGTCACTACCCCTCCCCCCCGACACAGGAGAGAAGTTTCGACTGCAAAATCTGCGGCAAAAGCTTCAAGAGGTCGTCCACGCTGTCCACGCACCTGCTCATCCACTCCGACACGCGGCCATACCCGTGTCAGTACTGCGGCAAGAGGTTTCACCAGAAGTCAGACATGAAGAAGCACACCTTCATCCACACAGGTAAGTGTTTCTGTGCCACCACCTGTCAACTTGCTGTCCTCCACAGGTGAGAAGCCGCACAGGTGCCAGGTGTGCGGCAAGTGGGTTTTTACTGTTAACTTGTTGTCCTCTGCAGGCGAGAAGCCGCACAGGTGCCAGGTGTGCGGCAAGTGGGTCTTTACTGTTAACTTGTTGTCCTCTGCAGGCGAGAAGCCGCACAGGTGCCAGGTGAGCGGCAAGTGGGTCTTTACTGTTAACTTGTTGTCCTCTGCAGGCGAGAAGCCGCACAGGTGCCAGGTGTGCGGCAAGTGGGTCTTTACTGTTAACTTGTTGTCTTCTGCAGGCGAGAAGCCGCACAGGTGCCAGGTGTGCGGCAAGTGGGTCTTTACTGTTAACTTGTTGTCCTCTGCAGGTGAGAAGCCGCACAGGTGCCAGGTGTGCGGCAAGTGGGTCTTTACTGTTAACTTGTTGTCCTCTGCAGGTGACAAGCCGCACAGGTGCCAGGTGTGCGGCAAGTGGGTCTATGCCACTAACTTTGTTGTCCTCCGCAGGTGAGAAGCCGCACAGGTGCCAGGTGTGCGGCAAGGCGTTCAGCCAGAGCTCCAACCTCATCACGCACAGCCGCAAGCACACGGGATTCAAGCCGTTCGGCTGCGAGCGCTGTGGCAAAGGCTTCCAGCGCAAAGTGGACCTGCGGAGACACAAAGACACACAACACGGCCTCAAGTGAAACAAAGTGGACCTGCGGAGACACAAAGACACACAACACGGCCTCAAGTGAAACAAAGTGGACCTGCGGAGACACAAAGACACACAACACGGCCTCAAGTGAAACAAAGTGGACCTGCGGAGACACAAAGACACACAACACGGCCTCAAGTGAAACAAAGTGGACCTGCGGAGACACAAAGACACACAACACGGCCTCAAGTGAAACAAAGTGGACCTGCGGAGACACAAAGACACACAACACGGCCTCAAGTGAAACATGCCGGCCACTGCTCAAAAAACAAAAACATTATTTATTTTTCAACAAGGAAATACATTTAACACTAAAATTCAATAAATCATCAATAAAGGCTGCTTTCTTCTTTATTTGTTGGAAGCAACTTTACACTCAAACTTCATTTGAAATATTTTCATCATTTGTTTGTCCTCACATGCTCCTCATGTGCTCTCCTTTGCACACCACACCAAAACATGATAGTAAATATATATATATATATATATATATATATATATATGTCTTAATAAGGTTATCCAAAAAATAGTGCTCGATACCGTAGTAGAGCGCAATATATGTATGTGTGGGAAAAAAAATCACAAGACTACTTCATCTCTACAGGCCTGTTTCATGAGGGGTTCCCTCAATCATCAGGAGATTTTAATGGGAGAATTCACATACCATGGTTTATATAGGGCACAGAGTGGGTGGGTACAGGCTGGCGTAGGGGCGTGGTGATTGGCTCATGTGTTACCTAGGAGGTGTTTCCGTCTGTGGCGGCATGCTGATACAATTTCGCTGCGCTTGTTGAGGGATGACAGGTCTGGACGGTAAATAATAAACAGTTTCTCTTTCAAGCATAGGTTGCATCTTTTATTACCACTATTGTAAGGTGTGCTGGATGCAAGAATTTGCCATGTTATTGAATATTCAACATTATTGTCCTTGAGGTCCCAAATGTGTTTGCTGAGTTCTGTGGTATTTCGCAGGTTTTGGTTCCTGAAAGAAGCCTTGTGATTGTTCCATCTGGTTTTAAACTCTCCCTCGGTTAATCCTACATATGTGTCGGATGTGTTAATGTCCTTGCGTGTTACCTTAGATTGGTAAACAACTGATGTTTGTAAGCACCCACCGTTGAGAGGGCAATCAGGTTTCTTGCGGCAGTTGCAGCCTTTGTTGGTTTTGGGGTCGCTCTGTCCGGGGGCCGACGGCTCATTTGCAATTGTTTTGTTGTGGTTTGAGATAATTTGTCGTATACAGATAAAAGCCAGTAAATTAGAATATTTTGAAAAACTTGATTTATTTCAGTAATTGCATTCAAAAGGTGTAACTTGTACATTATATTTATTCATTGCACACAGACTGATGCATTCAAATGTTTATTTCATTTAATTTTGATGATTTGAAGTGGCAACAAATGAAAATCCAAAATTCCGTGTGTCACAAAATTAGAATATTACTTAAGGCTAATACAAAAAAGGGATTTTTAGAAATGTTGGCCAACTGAAAAGTATGAAAATGAAAAATATGAGCATGTACAATACTCAATACTTGGTTGGAGCTCCTTTTGCCTCAATTACTGCGTTAATGCGGCGTGGCATGGAGTCCATGAGTTTCTGGCACTGCTCAGGTGTTATGAGAGCCCAGGTTGCTCTGATAGTGGCCTTCAACTCTTCTGCGTTTTTGGGTCTGGCATTCTGCATCTTCCTTTTCACAATACCCCACAGATTTTCTATGGGGCTAAGGTCAGGGGAGTTGGCGGGCCAATTTAGAACAGAAATACCATGGTCCGTAAACCAGGCACGGGTAGATTTTGCGCTGTGTGCAGGCGCCAAGTCCTGTTGGAACTTGAAATCTCCATCTCCATAGAGCAGGTCAGCAGCAGGAAGCATGAAGTGCTCTAAAACTTGCTGGTAGACGGCTGCGTTGACCCTGGATCTCAGGAAACAGAGTGGACCGACACCAGCAGATGACATGGCACCCCAAACCATCACCCAACCATGCAAATTTTGCATTTCCTTTGGAAATCGAGGTCCCAGAGCCTGGAGGAAGACAGGAGAGGCACAGGATCCACGTTGCCTGAAGTCTAGTGTAAAGTTTCCACCATCATGATTACCCATTAGTTTCACCTGTTCCACGTTTGGACTCATTGTACACTCTTGTTTGTCACCATAGCAACCATTAGTTTTCACCTGTCACGTCACGCACCTGTTTCACGTTTTGAGTCACGCACCTGTTTTCGTTAATCATGTCTGTGTTATTTAAGCTTTTCATTTTCTGTTGTTCGTCCTGACGACATCCCCGCATTTATGCCCCCTGTCACACTCTGTCCACGTCTGTGCACTTCATGTCCATGCCAAGTAAGTTTGTTTATTATTGCCACAGTTAGTGTTTTTTTTGTTGTTCATAGTTTTTTGCCCCCGTGCAAGTCTTTTGTTTTCGTTAGTCAAGTTTGTACATCCGCCTTGAGCGCGCCTTTTGTTCCTTTGAGTGTTATTTTTAAAAATGTATTTACCTTCACGCCATGACCAGTCCAATTCACTTGCACCTCAGGAGAACAAACCAAGCCACAGTCCAAGTCTTGACAAACAGCAAGAATAGACATTTGAAAGGCAATTTAAAATAAATAAAGAGGCTGAATAAGTGTACGTTATATGAGGCATAAATAAGCAACTGGTATGTTAACGTAACATATTATGGTAAGAGTCATTCAAATAACTATAACATATAGAACATGCTATACCTTTACCAAACTATCTGTCACTAAATCCCATGAACTCTTATACGTCTAGTCCGGGGGTCGGCAACCCCACGGCTCTAGAGCCACATGCGGCTCTTTAGCGCCGCCCTAGTGGCTCTCTGGAGCTTTTTCGAAAATGTATGAAAAAAGATGAGGGGAAACAAATATATTTTTGGTGTTAATATGGTTTCTGTAGGAGGACAAACATGACACAAACTTCCCCAATTGTTATAAAGTGTCATGACTTGGACTGTGGCTTGGTTTGTTCTCCCGAGGTGCAAGTGAATTGGACTGGTCAAGGCTTGAAGGTGGGTACATGATTTATTTAACACTATAACTACAAAGAAAGGATCAAACAAAAAGCGCGCACAGGGGCGGAGGTACAAAACTAGACTATAAACACAAAACTTGCACATTGGCAGAAACTATGAACAATTAAACAAAACACTAACTGTGGCTTAATAAACAAACTTACTTGGCATGGACATGAAGTGCGCAGTGGTGGACATGTCGAGTGTGACAGGGGGCATAAATGCGGGGATAGCAGGTTTAGAAAAGATATGACTCCAGGACGAACAACAGAAAATGAAAAGCTTAAATAACACAGACATGATTAACGAAAACAGGTGCGTGACTCAAAACGTGAAACAGGTGCGTGATGTGACAGGTGAAAACTAATGGTTGCTATGGTGACAAACAAGACTGCACAATGAGTCCAAACGTGGAACAGGTGAAACTAATGGGGTAATCATGGAAACAAGACAAGGGAGTGAAAAGACAGAACCTAAAGAGTCCTATAACTAAACAAAACATGACTTAAAACAAAACATGATTACACAGACATGACATAAAGCACATTAAACATGCTTCACTGATTCCAGTATTTGGCGAGCACCGTTTTGTCCCACTAATTTTGGCGGTCCTTGAACTCACCGTAGTTTGTTTACATGTATAACTTTCGAGGACGTGTATTATGCCACTACTTTTTCTGTCTCATTATGTCCACCAAACTTTTAACGTTGTGCATGAATGCACAAAGGTGAGTTCTGTTGATGTTATTGACTTGTGTGGAGTGCTAATCGGGCATATTTGGTCAATGCATGACTGCAAGCTAATCGATGCTAACATGCTATTTAGGCTAGCTATATGTACATATTGCATCACTATGCCTCATTTGTAGCTATATTTGAGCTCATTTAGTTTCCTTTAAGTCCTCTTAATTCAATTTATATCTCATGACACACTATCTGTATGTAATATGGCTTTTATTTTTTTTTGCGGCTCCAGACAGATTTGTTTTTGTATTTTTGGTCCAATATGGCTCTTTCAACATTTTAGGTTGCCGACCCCTGCCCTAGTCTCTTACGTGAATGAGATCAATAATATTATTTCATATTTTACACTAATGTGTTCATCATTTCACACATAAGTCGCTCCTGAGTATAAGTCGCACCCCCGGCCAATCTATGAAAAAAAACTGCCACTTATAGTCCGAAAAATACGGTAATTGAAAACATGTCAGTTGTTGTTTGAGTCCATCCGTCCATTTCCTACCGCTTATTCCCTTCGGGGTCGCTTGAGCCTATCTCAGCTACAATCGGGCGGAAGGCGGGGTACACCCTGGACAAGTCGCCACCTCATCGCAGGGCCAACACAGATAGACAGACAACATTCACACTCACATTCACACACTAGGGACCATTTAGTGTTGCCAATCAACTTATCCCCAGGTGCATGTCTTTGGAGGTGGGAGGGGCCTATCCCCAGGTGCATGTCTTTGGAGGTGGGAGGGGCCTATCCCCAGGTGCATGTCTTTGGAGGTGGGAGGGGCCTATCCCCTGGTGCATGTCTTTGGAGGTGTGAGGGGCCTATCCCCAGGCGCATGTCTTTGGAGGTGGGAGGAAGCCGGAGTAGAACCCACGCAGTCACGAGAAGAACATGCAAACTCCACACAGAAAGATCCCGAGCCGGGGCCTGAACTCAGGACTGCTCAGGACCTTCATACTGTGAGGCAGACGCACTAACCCCTCTACCACCGTGCTGCCCTACATGCTAATTGTAACCATTAAAAATAAAAATTAGAACAAATTGTTGAGTCATTTTTGTTTTGTAGGTTAAATTGTTTTATATATTTTCTCCTGAGTTAATTCTGCATTTAAATGTGCATATATTATTATTTATTAAGTTTATTTAACTTCAAATGGTTAAAATGGGTAAAAATGTGTTTGTAGTTCAAATAAGGAAAGCTTTTTTTAAATGATTATTTCAGCAAATTGATGCACTTAAAATGAGTTCTGTTTGGTTGTAAGTTGATTTATATTTCTCTCTCTAATGTTAGTAAAGATACAATGTTGTGCAGAGGTGTATTTTATCGCCAAATTATACTATTTATAGTCAAATAAATCAACATTGAAATTTGAACAAGATCTGTATGTTAAGTTGTATTCTAAATTGATCAGTATGATAATATATTTTTATCTAGCATGCTAATGTTAGCCTTTGATTTAGCATGCTAGCTCTTTTCTGCTAATTTTGCAGATATATATATATATATATATATATATATATATATATATATATATATATACATACCGTATTTTTCGGACTATAAGTGGCAGTTTTTTTCATAGTTTGGCCGGGGGTGCGACTTATACTCAGGAGCGACTTATGTGTTAAAATGATGAACACATTAGCGTAAAATATCAAATAATATTATTGATCTCATTCACGTAAGAGACTAGACGTATAAGATTTCATGGGATTTAGCGATTAGGAGTGACAGATTGTATAGCATGTTCTATATGTTATAGTTATTTGAATGACTCTTACCATAATATGTTACGTTAACATACCAGTTGGTTATTTATGCCTCATATAACGTACACTTATTCAGCCTCTTTATTTATTTTAAATTGCCTTTCAAATGTCTATTCTTGCTGTTGGCTTTTATCAAATACATTTCCCCAAAAATGTGACTTATACTCTAGTGCGACTTATATATGTTTTTTTCCTTCTTTATTATACATTTTCGGCTGGTGGGACTTATACAAACCCCGTTTCCATATGAGTTGTGAAATTGTGTTAGATGTAAATATAAACGGAATACAATGATTTGCAAATCCTTTTCAAGCCATATTCAGTTGAATATGCTACAAAGACAACATATTTGATGTTCAATCTCATAAACATTTTTTTTTTTTTTGCAAATAATCATTCACTTTAGAATTTGATGCCAGCAACACGTGACAAAGAAGTTGTGAAAGGTGGCAATAAATACTGATAAAGTTGAGGAATGCTCATCAAACACTTATTTGGAACATCCCACAGGTGAACAGGCTAATTGGGAACAGGTGGGTGCCATGATTGGGTATAAAAGTAGATTCCATGAAATGCTCAGTCATTGACAAACAAGGATGGGGCGAGGGTCACCACTTGTCAACAAATGTGTGAGCAAATTGTTGAACAGTTTAAGAAAAACCTTTCTCAAGCAGCTATTGCAAGGAATTTAGGGATTTCACCATCTACGCTCCGTAATATCATCAAAGGGTTCAGAGAATCTGGAGAAATCACTGCACGTAAGCAGCTAAGCCCGTGACCTTCCATCCCTCAGGCTGTACTGCATCAACAAGCGACATCAGTGTGTAAAGGATATCACCACATGGGCTCAGGAACACTTCAGAAACCCACTGTCAGTAACTACAGTTGGTCGCTACATCTGTAAGTGCAAGTTAAAACTCTCCTATGCAAGGCGAAAACCGTTTATCAACAACACCCAGAAACGCCGTCGGCTTTGCTGGGCCTGAGCTCATCTAAGATGGACTGATACAAAGTGGAAAAGTGTTCTGTGGTCTGACGAGTCCACATTTCAAATTGTTTTTGGAAACTGTGGACGTCGTGTCCTCCGGACCAAAGAGGAAAAGAACCATCCGGATTGTTATAGGCGCAAAGTGTAAAAGGCAGCATGTGTGATGGTATGGGGGTGTATTAGTGGCCAAGACATGGGTAACTTACACATCTGTGAAGGCACCATTAATGCTGAAAGGTACATACAGCTTTTGGAACAACATATGTTGCCATCCAAGCAACGTTACCATGGACGCCCCTGCTTATTTCAGCAAGACAATGCCAAGCCACGTGTTACATCAACGTGGCTTCATAGTAAAAGAGTGCGGGTACTAGACTGGCCTGCCTGTAGTCCAGACATTGAAAATGTGTGGCGCATTATGAAGCCTAAAATAGCAGAAGGGAGACCCCCGGACTGTTGAACAACTTAAGCTGTACATCAAGCAAGAATGGGAAAGAATTCCACCTGAGAAGCTTCAAAAATGTGTCTCCTCAGTTCCCAAACCTTTACTGAGTGTTGTTAAAAGGAAAGGCCATGTAACACAGTGGTGAACATGCCCTTTCCCAACTACTTTGTCACGTGTTGCAGCCATGAAATTCTTAGTTAATGATTATTTGCAAAATAAAAATAAAGTTTATGAGTTTGAACATGAAATATGTTGTCTTTGTAGCATATTCAACTGAATATGGCTTGAAAAGGATTTGCAAATCATTGTATTCCGTTTATATTTACATCTAACACAATTTCCCAACTCATATGGAAACTGGATTTGTACTCCGGAGCGACTTATACTCCGAAAAATACGCTATATTTTAATATCAAAACAATTGACATGTTTTCAGCTATATTTCAATATTAAAACAACAACTGACATGTTTTTAACTATATTTCAATGTTGAAACAACTGACATGTTTTCAACTATATTTCAATACTCAAACAATAACTGACATGTTTTCAACTATATTTCAATATTAAAACAACAACTGACATGTTTTTAACTATATTTCAATGTTGAAACAACAACTGACATTTTTTCAACTATATTTCAATGTTGAAACAACTGACATGTTTTCAACTATATTTCAATACTCAAACAATAACTGACATGTTTTCAACTATATTTCAATATTAAAACAACAACTGACATGTTTTCAACTATATTTCAATACTCAAACAATAACTGACATGTTTTCAACTATATTTCAATATTAAAACAACAACTGACATGCTTTCAACTATATTTCAATATTAAAACAACAACTGACATGTTTTCAACTATAATCCAATACTGAAACAACAACTGACATGTTTTCAACTATATTTCAATACTGAAACAACAACTGACATGTTTTCAACTATATTTCAATACTCAAACAACAACTGACATGTTTTCAACTATATTTCAATACTCAAACAACAACTGACATGTTTTCAGCTATATTTCAATATTAAAACCATTGACATGTTTTCAACTATATTTTAACACTGAAACAACAACAACTGACATGTTTTCAACTATATTTCAATACTGAAACAGCAACTGACATGTTTTCAACTATATTTCAATATTGCAACAACTGACATATTTTCAACTATATTTCAATACTGAAACAACAACTGACATGTTTTCAACTATATTTTAACACTGAAACAACAACAACTGACATGTTTTCAACTATATTTTAATATTGAAACAACAACTGACATATTTTCAACTATATTTCAATATCAAAACAACAACTGACATGTTTTCAACTATATTTCAATGTTGAAACAACTGACATGTTTTCAACTATATTTTGATATTGAAACAACAACTGACATATTTTCAACTATATTTCAATATCGAAACAACAACTGACATGTTTTCAACTATATTTCAATACTCAAACAACAACTGACATGTTTTCAACTATATTTCAATACTGAAGCAACAACAACTGGCATGTTTTCAACTATACATCAATGTTGAAACAATTGACATGTTTTCAACTATAATCCAATACTGAAACAACAACTGACATGTTTTCAACTATATTTCAATATTGCAACAACTGACATATTTTCAACTATATTTCAATACTGAAACAACAACTGACATGTTTTCAACTATATTTTAATATTGAAACAACAACTGACATATTTTCAACTATATTTCAATATCAAAACAACAACTGACATGTTTTCAACTATATTTCAATGTTGAAACAACTGACATGTTTTCAACTATATTTTGATATTGAAACAACAACTGACATATTTTCAACTATATTTCAATATCGAAACAACAACTGACATGTTTTCAACTATATTTCAATACTCAAACAACAACTGACATGTTTTCAACTATATTTCAATACTGAAGCAACAACAACTGGCATGTTTTCAACTATACATCAATGTTGAAACAATTGACATGTTTTCAACTATAATCCAATACTGAAACAACAACTGACATGTTTTCAACTATATTTCAATACTGAAACAACAACTGACATGTTTTCAACTATATTTCAATACTCAAACAACAACTGACATGTTTTCAACTATATTTCAATACTGAAACAACAACTGACATGTTTTCAGATATATTTCAATATTGTAACAACAACTGACATGTTTTCAACTATATTTCAATGTTGAAACAACAACTGACATGTTTTCAACTATATTTCAATGTTGAAACAACAACTGACATGTTTTCAACTATATTTCAATACTGAAACAACAACTGACATGTTTTCAACTATATTTCAATACTGAAACAACAATTGACATGTTTTCAACTATATTTTAATGTTTAAACAACTGAAATGTGTTCAACTATATTTCAATATCGAAGCAACAACAGACATGTTTTCAACTATATTTCAATGCTGAAACAACAACAATTGACATGTTTTCAACTATATTTCAATGCTGAAACAACAACAATTGACATGTTTTCAACTATATTTCAATATTGAAACAAAAACATCTGACATGTTTCAACTATATTTCAATACTGAAACTACAACTGACATGTTTTCAACTACAATTCAATACTGAAACAACAACTGACATGTTTTCAACTATAATTCAATACTGAAACAACAACTGACATGTTTTCAACTATATTTCAATACTGAAACAACAACTGACATGTTTTCAACTATACTTCAATACTGAAACTACAACTGACATGTTTTCAACTACAATTCAATACTGAAACAACAACTGACATGTTTTCAACTATAATTCACTACTGAAACAACAACTGACATGTTTTCAACTATAATTCAATACTGAAACAACAACTGACATGTTTTCAACTATATTTCAATACTGAAACAACAACTGACATGTTTTCAACTATATTTCAATGTTGAAACAACAACTGACATGTTTTCGACTATATTTCAATACTGAAACAACAACTGACATGTTTTCAACTATATTTCAATGTTGAAACAACATCTGACATGTTTTCAATTATATTTCAATATTGAAACAACATCAACTGACATGTTTTCAACTATATTTCAATATTTAACGCCAAGAATGCTCGCTATGACAATGCAATTAGACAACAATGAATTGAAGAGAAAGAACACCTTATTTGTGTGTGTAAATAACAAATGTAACAAAAGTAAAAGAGCCGTACACAGGATCAGTGCAGTAGACGGGAGGGAAATTTGCTTGTGTATTCCTGCCAGTGACGAAGCAGGAAGGGGCTAGGAATATGACTTTAGTATGAAGCGCCCTGTTTTCTATTTCATATTTCATGACCTTGACATTAAACATGCGTTTAGATGCAGGAAAAGTAAATAGATACAAAGTGTGTACTGCTGTTGTTCCAGTGCTGTCGTGTCTTTTTGCCATCATATTATGTGTTCCTGGTGTGTACTGCTGTTGTGTCTTTTTGCCATCATATTATGTGTTCCTGGTGTGTACTGCTGTTGTGTCTTTTTGCCATCATATTTCTTCTGCATGTCTTTGATGACTGCAGCTTTTTCTCACCTTTGTTGTAGGCAACATGTGTACGTTTTGGCCCCTCTAGGCCCCCGTAGAAGAGAGATGACATCTCTGGCATGCTGGCAAAACAACATGAGATTGAATGATGAGCACTCACCTTTGTTTTTTTGAGCACTCACCTTCAACGTCATTTCTTCTCACCATGCATGAAACTTTTGTCCTTTGGCAAGATGAGGTTCTTTTCTCATCCTTTAAAGAGATGCAATACAACTACACATTAAAGGTAACATTTGCTTTTACTCAAACAGAGTGTGGGGATATCATCATCATTGGCGATCACTCGACGCGAGTATGATAGTCCTCCTGTTGGTGAGTCTAGTCATCTGTGGGTCCTCAGGTGGCTGTGGAGGCCAATCCGTGATCCACAGACTCTATTGCAGTGGGGGCATATGTGCGTGATTGTCGTGGTAGTAGTGGTGGTTGTGGTGGTGGTCTGAGGAGCTGTTTTGGTAGTGGATCTCTCCTTTCTTTGTTGCCTCTTGGTTTCCGCGGCACGGTGGAGGTCCTTTTCTAACCGTGCTGTGCCTTCATGGACCATCCTGCTCCACAAAACCCTCTGGTGGGCAGTCTCCTCCCAGGTGTTGAGGTTGAAGCAGCATTTCCTCAGATGGATTTTGAGGTTATCTTTATACCGCTTCTTCTGCCCCCCTTGGGTGCGTTGTCCTTCCATCAGTTGTCCGTACAACATCTGTTTTGGAAGGCGACTGTCTGGCATGCGAATTACATGGCCTGTCCATCGCAGCTGGTGCCGACTGACAGTTGTAGTGATACTGGGCATGTTAGCTTCCTTCAGAACACTAAT
Organism: Nerophis lumbriciformis; assembly: GCF_033978685.3. NCBI lineage: Eukaryota > Metazoa > Chordata > Actinopteri > Syngnathiformes > Syngnathidae > Nerophis > Nerophis lumbriciformis. Next base: position 191,699 of record NC_084565.2, read on the forward strand.
GTTGGTACGCCTATCTTCCCAGCTGATCCTGAGGATCTTGCGGAGACATCGCTGGTGGTACTGCTCCAGAGCCTTCAGGTGTCTGCTGTAGGTGGTCCAACTATCAGCCCCATAGAGCAATAATTCTGCTGGTATCCCATCTGGTCCAGAAGCCTTGTTGTTACCCAGTTTTCTGATGGCATCCTGGACCTCATTTTCGGTGGGAGGATCACCCAAATGCTCCATTATGGGTCGCTGAGGAATCTGGTTGATGGTTTCCATCTCCACTGTGGAGTTCCGATTCAGGAGCTCTTGAAAGTGTTCACGCCATCTGGAACATAAACATCACCAAACAGCCTTGGTAGCATTGAAGAAACCCCTGGTATCCCCAGAGTCAGCAAGCTTCTGGATTTCCAGAGACTTCTCCATCCACCATTTGTTTTTCAGCTCTCTCACTCTGCTCTGGACAAGTGCCTTTGCCTTGGCGTGGGCCTGCCTTTTGTCCCTGCAGTTGATGTCACTCTGCCAAGAACAAAAAGCTTTCCTTTTGGCATCAATCAGCTGTTGTATTTTGATGTCGTTTTCATCGAACCAGTCCTGGTGTTTCCTAGTCCTGTAGCCAATGGTATCCTTGCTGGTTTCAAGTAGCGTGGTCTTAAGAGCCTTCCAGTGTTCCTCCACATCCTCAGGATATTCTTCCGGGAGTCTCACAGACAGGGTGTTTTGTAGATGTTGCACCCTATCTGTGTCTCCAAGGCTATCAATGTTAAATTTAGGGCGGAACAGTCTCCTTTGTGTCCTCCTCTTCTGCCGCAGCTCGATG